>NC_069500.1:1017959609-1018259609 GCF_027579735.1 Bombina bombina | reverse complement strand
TTTTTTTATTCCAATTTTTTTTATATATATGTTTATAGATATGAGAAGTAGGAGAATGAAGTGTGAACACCCACCACGCTACCTAAGGTCAATGTTGGTGCAAACACCCAGAAGTGAAGCTCTTTCTCCACCTTTGCCAATAACACTATTGGATATTGAATTATCTCCAAATCCATATGAAATTTTTCATAAAAAGACACAGACAGGTAATGACTTATTATTTAACTTTTAAATCATATATTTTAGGTTTTGGCTTAAAAAGTTTTAGCATGCAATATTAATCAAGTTGCTAATTTACTTCTATTATCATTTTTTTCCTCATTATCTTTCTATCGTTATTTTAAAAAGAAGGCATCTAAGCTAAGGAGCCAGCCAATTTTTTGTTGAGCACCATGGACAGCACTTTTTGATTGGTTCTGTCCAATTAGCAAGTACAACACAGCTGGTTCACCAAAAATGGGCTGGCATCTAAACTTACATTCTTGCTTTGCAAATAAAGATACAAAAAGAATGAAGTAAAATAGAAAGTTTATTTAAATTGCATGCACTATCTGAATCATGAAACTTAGAAATTGGGTACAATGTCCCTTTTAATGATTATTATTATTATAGTTTTAAATAATATATCCTAGGTTTTTGATGTAATAGTTTTCTATCTTTATCTTTGTAATTACGTTCATAGATATTACCATGGAAGACATGGAAAATAGTATGGAAATGGAAGAATTTCAAAATCCTGATAGTGTGCCAATATTTGAAGCCTTGAGTTCAGATGATACTCAACCAAGGATAGAAGTTTTACCAACAATGATGGTAGATAAAGGTATGTTTCATACTCTGTAATCTTAAATCTAAGAAAATCAAAGTTTTAACTAATACATATTGTATATTTCAAATAGGAGTTGGCTCAGATGAAAGCTTTAAAGGAGTGGACATAAGTGTAGAAGCTAATATAGTAGATAACCTAGATAACAGCACATCAGGAGGTAATATTTGTGATGAAAAACCCTATCATACATTGCATATGTATATGAAAATTGAATTAAAATTTGCTTTGCATTTATTTTTCTACAGATTTATCTTCAACATCAACTATTGAAACTGCAGACAAAAGTACTCAGAGTTGTCTTGAAGATCATGTTAAACAAAAAATTTCTAAAATTAGGGCAACTTTGGGAATGTTAATGGAGCAAGTAGATTTTTTATACCGTAAATATGTTATTTGATTTCACTTTTTGTTTTGTCATGATGATTGTCAGAAGAATGACAATTAATAACTGAGAAAAACTTTTGTGTTGAAGAATCAAAAGTGATTTTGCAATTTATGTAAATAAACTTTTTTTGGGGGCATAAAAAAATTTGTCTTTATTAAATAATAACATTTTAAACTTTAAGAACACAAAAACAAACTTATTAAACAATATATTGATGAAAAAAATTAACAGTGACTAATATAGTGTTATAAATAATAAATTAAATGTTCACTCCAGACGTGGCCTCTTTGGGTCTGTTGTACCCTCCCTTTCACTGACAATAGCCAACAGAGATTGTAATGTCCTTTCACTGATGGTTAAAGCTCTGTTAATTTGCTGGTTTTTCTCTTCATCCATCCGCCTCTGCCACTGGAACATTTCTCTTTGCAGCTGTAATTTCTGCATTTCAATCTCATTCCTTTGCATTTCTAGTTCAACATTTTTTTCTGACAGAGCAGCCCAGCGGTCAATATTAGTGTTAATCTAATTTTGCATTTCTCTGTGGTCCTCTCTGTATTGCCTTGCAAGTGTCAACATTTCCCTCAATCCAACATCGGCCAATAGTCCTTCTGCCGGTGTATTGTCAATATTTAGACCACCTGTTTGCAGTGCAATTGGTGGTGCCTGTGTTTCAACAGGTTCCTCAAGGTTTTCCGGTGTGTGAATTTCATCTGGTTGCGCATCTCCAAAATCTTCAAGAATATCTGGAGTCTCGCTTCCATCATGCCCTCCTGGTGGTTCATCTTGAATGGGATTTTCCACTATCGGCATGAGATTGATAGTGATCTCCCTTGATGAGTTTTCTTCTTCTAGATCAAGACATAACAAATTGTTAGTAAATAAAAATAAAATGTTCTAAAAACTTTTGCAGAAATAGAATAGAAGGAGAGAGCAGATACAACCGTCATACACCAATTTAAGTTATATTATATATATATACATATGTGATACATACCATCAAATAATGGAGATGAATGTCCAGTCAATCGCTGGAAAAGACGTCCCAAATCACCTATAAAAAAATAAATAAAATAAAAATAAATAAATAAATAAAATAAAAAGGTTTTTTGTCAATGTAACCATATATTCAAACGTTATTACATTCAGTGAAATTTCTATTTGGAAAATTATTAATGGAAATGTACTTTGCAATTAACTGGACATTGAAGCAAAAATAATATTTTTGAGAATAAGATATATAGCATGGAATTTCAATCAACTTTCTAATGTAATACTATGATCAATTCTCAAAAAGAAAATAATGATAACATTTAAACCCATTAGAAAGTTGCTTACAATTGCATGCATACTCTACACAAATCCTCATTTAAAATAATTTGTAGTGTCCCTTTCATGAAAATCTATGATCATTGCTATTTGTCCTTCAAATTACATTCCATCTGTAAAAGATCTCGAACTAGAATATGTCAGTAATGACATTTGACATTTAAAAAAAAAAAAAAAATGATAGATAAAAGAGATAAAACACACAACATTGAAATTATTAATTTGTAAAGTACTTACCAGTTGCTCTACCAACACCAGCTTCTGGAGTGCTGGTCCTTACATAAGGAAGTGTGTCCGCCGAGGAAGTTGTGTATGTAACATTAGATGTGGAGCGTATTAATTGTCCATGTGTAAAACTGGCCGAAGGTCTGGAAACAGCTGAACTGGGTGGTCTGTAAACCGCAGAAGATGAAGTAGAACAAGTGGGCACTTCGTTACTCCTCACAGGCTCTGCTTGTGTTGTTGGCGTTGCTTTAAAAAAAAAAAAAATACGTTAGGTTTATTTTTATTTCGAGTTGAAACTGAAAGCTAAAAGTGTTAATAATAATAATCACAGCAGTGAATGAAGGCTCAAGCATTAAAGGGACATGCCACCCACCTTTTTTATTTTATGATTTAGAAAGAGAATGCAGTTATAAACATCTTTATAATTTACTTATATTATCTCATTTGTTTTATTCTCTTGATATTCTTTGTTGAAAAGCATTTGATTGCTGCACAAAGAAGCCTCGTGTGATTGGCTCAACATGTGTATTTATTTTTCTTCAACTAAGAATATCTAGAAAATGAAGCCAAAGAAATAATGGAAGTAATTTGTAATGTTGTTTAAATTTCTATTCTCTATCTGAATCATTAAAAAATGATTTTGGGTTTAGTGGCCCTTTAAAGGGACATGAACAAATAAAATTTCCTTTACAAATCGCATAAGAAAATGCTTTTTCAAAAATATTTAATTGTATTATGTTTTTGCCTTCATTGGATTTTTATACTTTGATGAAAAGCAAATCTATACAGGCACAGTAAATGATCATTGGTTGATGCACATAGATGGTTCATGTGACTGCGTCAACTATGTGCATAGCTATATCTGAAAAAAGTATATGTTTATAAAGGGGAGAACAATTTTGAAAGATGTTAAAAATAATATTCTATAGTCAAATAACGCAACATGGAAGTCAATAGATCAGAAATTTAAGAAGGCATGTGATCTGGGGTTAGTCTCATGATTAATGTCGGACATACCATGTTACACAACATCAATATGTTTTTAATAGTTTCAAATTACATTATTTCTATTGTCATTATCTCTTTAAGGTTTCTATGCAATACTGGTTTGAAAATAAACACATGGGTGTTATCTTTAGGGATCACTATATTAATAATCAAAAAATCTATAGTTCCGTTAGACCTTTAAAAAAAAAAGGCAGTATAACAACCCTATTATTGTACAATCCCTTATACATATATGCAACATAAATTATTACAGTATTTGGGGCCTAAATGGCTTGTACAATCCCTTATACATATATGCGACATAAATGATTACAGTATTTGGGGCCTAAATGGCCTATATAGATTCAGATACTGAAGCGTAAGAAGTCAGATAATGTTATTTTAAAGAAATATATATTGGAGACAATGACCTATCATAATTTAAAAAAAAAAAACATTTGTGTCAATTATGTTGTACATTTACCTCTTAAATCACTGTCACAATCATCCGTTATGCCAGTGATGATCTCTGGTCCCAGACGCTGAACAAGCTTCTGCTCATAATCATTGAGGTCTGCCACATATGCTGGTCCACCTCCGGTAGCACGTGCCGAATTTTTTTCTCTGGCCAATTTAGCTTTGGCGAAACGTTTAATGTCGTTGTAACGCTTCTTCAGCTGATCGACATCCTTTTTTCCTGGACCCTGGGCACTAACAGCATCGCTGATCCTTTGCCAGATCTGCTTCCTCCTAGAAAAATTTGTCTGTTTGACACGACATCCAAACAAATAATCATAAGAGTCAATAATCATGTCAATCAAAACCACGTTTTGCTGATGAGAAAAGTGAGGATTCTTGGATTTTGAAGCGGTTTCAGATCCAGATGAAGCCATATCGAATTTGTAAATAAAGATCACAAAAAAGAGCGCTCTGTAATTACTCTCCAAAAATTTGGGAACAATAATAAAGTTGTTTAGAAAAGTTGTACATTTATAGGAGCAAAATTCTATTCCCGCGACTACTATGACGTTCATGACACCTTACATGTCACGTGTTAACAATTGGCCAGACAATTCAATTGAAAGTTAAGTACACCAGCTTAGTCGCGGCGAGCGAGGCGTCAAATTTATCAATATTCTGCCACTGCTCGTGGTGGGCTAGACGTGTCTATTTATTGTGGGATTATTAGTACATAGCAACAGCGGACACCATTTCGCCCGCGGCGAGTAACGGCGAGTTTAGCCGCGTCTAAAATGACGGATGAATCGACGGCTTAGTACATGGAGCCCTTTATCTCAGATCTCTACTCTACCCAATATCTACTACCTTTTCTATAGTAGGGGTATAACACAACATATATCATTCACTACGTGTAGTGGTAAAGAGAAGGACGATCAATCTAATTAAATTTACACCATTCTGATTCACATTTGTAAAATTAGTCTATAAATGATTCCCTATTCAGAGAGCAAATGTCGTGAACAGAAATAAAGCTTTTCTATGTTACTATTATAAATATTTCACAATTACCCAATAATTCTATATCAATGAAATGGGTGCGACAAATGTCTTCAAACTCTCTTCCTACCAACTAAATTGTTAAACTATGCATTATAATTTATACTGATAACATTTATCTTTAAACCCTGTGAACAAATAATTACTTATAAAAAGTTGTAAGTCAAATTTCTAATATGATATGGTTAAGAATACACCAATTGTGACACATTTAGAACTTCCTTGAATATGTGGCATACTCATATACCACAAAACATTTAAGTTAGTTTGCAGCCTGCTGAATCTTGACAAAAGTCCACAAGAATATAAATACATTCACATCTTAGAGTATTTGTGCAGCTGCACCTCCAATATTCATGCTTATCAGAAATGATGCATCCCAGATCTCATCATAGCTTAAGCTGAACACCCCTGGGAATTTTGTGGATTTTGTAATGTAAATAGAAATGTTCACACCAGATTTGTTTTGACCAATATAGTCTACAACTTATTATAGATGAGTAGTCCACTTAATACTTCTGGAGCTGAATGTTATATAAATGGACTTCTTATATCACGTTTATCCATGCTGTATAGGTAAATGACTTGAGAAAATACTTTTCCTTCAGATGTATACAGTCCAAGGGGAGGCAAGATGTAAAAAAAAGTATATCACTATGTCAGAGTCTACTTCTCTCTGAGGTATCTTTGATCTCTGAGGTATCTCTTTATGAAAGGCTTTTAAAGAGACATCTATAACACAGCACAACTACACTTAACTAGTATGCAGCAGGGCATAAATACTTTCCAGGGCAATAAAGAGCTGTATGAAGTGGATTTCTCTTACAGTGTTCTCAGGTAAATAGAGAGCTAGATTCAACGAATATCAGCTCTTATAGCTACTGTCCAGTTTTACATCAGATTCTAGGGTAGGGAGTAGAATCAAATATAATTTCTTTACATACCAACCATGCCAGGTTACAATGCCTCCATACCTGAGGCTAATAGTGCCGCTATGTACATGCACAGTTATCACAGATTATATGCCGCTTCAAATTTAGTCTGTTTATAATAATTGTGTTTTTTGATGCAAGGCTTTTAAGCGCCAACACCTCTTTACCAGTTCAGGCTGTACCATTAATGCTCTCCCAGGGACGTTGATCCTAACGGGACACCTCCCGCACGACGCAACGTCCAAAAACAGGAGGTAAGTGCAAAGGATATGTCGGTACTTGTATACAGCCTGCCTTTAGTAACACTCCATGTCGCGCGTTCTTCTCCTTGCACCGCTAAGTGGATACCAGTTGACGACTTCCTCTTTCCCAGTCTGGTTATGTGGCCTACTTGCCACCCGGTACAGAGGGTATGAAGCTTGTGGTTGGGGTCAGAGCCACCCTACCAACATTAGCATGTACATGGGCTTCCGTAACGCATCTAAATGCAACGTTCTCCCAGGGCTGGTTTCTGTGTTCCCGCCAACAGGAGCTGGATGCCGGGGCAACGGTAGAACTATGCTCTAGATCGAGAGCACAGAGCGTGTGCTTCTTCACTCATGCTCCTCCCACCGGAAACCCCCCAAAAAACAGCCTCCTGCCCATTTAAGTTTATAATTAGATTTCAGAAATTCATTAATAAAAAGTAAACTGAAGTATAAATGAACACAAATTATAAAATAATATTACAAGATATATTTGGGGAAAATGTACACATAATACATGATTATTCTAACAAATCAAGCTAGCTGCAGTTAGCTTGAATGATAAAATTATTCTGCTTTGGAAGAAACTAGATAACAGACAATAAAATCATTAAGAAGCTTTCAGTGTACAAGGATAAGTGTTAATATGCAAAGCTGAGGGATCAAGTTCTGCATTTGGCTCATAATGCAAATCTAGGATCATTGTGTCAGCGGATAATGGTAAAGAATCTTATCCCATATGACATTGTTACGAGTTAGCATTGTTGTTTTGCATTTATATACTGTAAGAGTACCCAAATGGTAGCAGCAAAATAACAGCATTTTTTCTTTTTTCTTTAATAAATACTGGTGGGCAAATTATTTTGTAATTGAAAAGTTTTTTCAAAGATTCACCATTGCCTTCATCTGCAAATTTTTTTAAAAATTATATTAATAATCTTTTCAAATGGATTAAAATACAGTACTCACTCTGTCTATCTTTTTTTCTGGAATGCTTCTATTGCTTGCAGTTTGTTTGAACTTTATTTTAGTAGTAAAATGCATTTTTTATAGTCCATAAGTCTCACTATACTCATATCTTTGCATTTGTCACCTATTATTTGCCTTGTCTAAACCTTATAGCCATACCTCATTGTGAAAAATGAAAAGTTCATTGACTGAAAAGCTTCAATAATCATAACTATTGGGTGGATTTCACCTAAAGAGGAACCAGATGCCACAGCTGTTTGAAATTCTGTGAATTGTAAGCTCTTTGGAGGAGGGCCCTCTTTATATATCTGTATTAGTTTTGCCCTGAATCAGTGTCATTTTGTACCCCTACTCATGTACACAACACAAAAGAATTTGGCAGCACATTTTAAATAAATGAAATTGATCATCATAATTATAAAAATAATTACAAAAATGTGTAATATACTAATTTAGCTTAAATAAGGGTAATGTCATAGAAAAACATATATTTTTTATTATTTGTTTCTGAAATATATGCTCCAGGTAAAATGAGAAAAATGTCTAAGTGCCCTATTAAATTCCAAAGCAAAAAACAAAAACTTGTTTTACCTGTATACTAGACAGTTACATTGTTAGATAAGCTGCAATATACGTATATCACTACCTTAAAGGGACAGTATAAAGAGTATAAAGTATAGAATTGTTTTTCCCTTAATGTGTTTCCAATTACTTGTTATACCAGCTGCAGAGTGTAAAATGTATGAGAAACTGATTCTTTATGTTTAATTGTCATATAAAATGCTTTATTATGCATAAGTAATCAACTTTGTAATATATACGTTTACTGTAATCTGAAAATATGAAAGAGCACACAACAGGCTTCACAAGCCTAACCTTGCCACATATATATCCATAATTTACAATTTGTTATCTTATCATTTCTGTCGAAGCCAAATAATGGAGGTGTTCTTATCACAATGAGCCCTGTCATCTTCAGACTCAAATACAGTTTGGCTCCTCCAAATAAGGCAAATGGTGGGTGGAGTTTAACCCCTGAAAAGCAATTGCAGCAAACACATTTGTTAATCTGATCTGATAATGTGCAGAGTCACACTCTCCAGGGATTTTTTTTAAATGTTTTATTAATACTTCAAGAGCTAGTTGCAATACATATAATGGTCATATCTAGAACACCTATTTACCAGACCTGGGGTACACACTCATCAAAAGAAAAAGTATTGTCTTACAAAAAAAAAGGCATTTAAAGTACTGTGATACAAATAGCACAAACATCTAAATAAACTGGCACAGCTATGGTAACATACCACACCATAGATCATATAGCCATCTAAATGGTAATGGTACAACTATATATATTACTGGATCCACCTTAATAAAAACATCAGATTTACTCTATAAAGTGCTTGAGAATAACCTACAATAACTGACTTTAAGAAGTCTTTGCTTAAAGAGACACTGAACATCTACTAATTACAAGACATTGCTGTTGCCTTGCTGTAGAATTACTTATCAGCTGAGTTTAAACACACATATATATATATATATATATATATATATATATATATATATATATAAAATAACACCTTGTCAGCTGTTTTTTTGTTGTTTTTTTTTTAATAGCCATTTACCATTCAGAGAAAGTATTCCAGACTTGTTACTAGAGTAGATAAGACTACCCACATTCATTATGTTGGTAACTGTATTATTTTGCAATTGTTATCAGCTGAGGCCAATTAGGTATGGCTATGTAGAAGGGTTAGCCTTGAGAAGTCTGCAATGTGTATTTCCAGTTCTAAGTATCAGAAAACTCACAATTTTAAAGATAAATCACATGCAAAGGTGCAAAATAAATAATTTACTCATATTGCAAAGTTGTATTACTACACATAATTAAACATTATTAAACAATATTGAGTTGTTTACTGTCTCTTTAGGTCTGAAGAACAAGATTTGTTATGTAAATCGAACAAAATGTTATGAAACACAGAGGCGACAAAAACTACTATTATATCAGTAATAAACTAACCTCTATCTGGTGCACATATAATGAAAATGAACTACGCAGAGGTTCAGTGTCTATAAAGTGAATATGAATCACAGAACTCTCGCCTCTCAAAACAATAACACATCAATGTGCAGAAACTGAGTGATTCCAAGGTCTGTCCACTGCCCACTTACCAGCAGGGGAGAAAATCAAAACATGAGGCCCATTGAGTCACAGCTCAGTCCTATAAGCTCCTGCTTCCATTCTCTACACTAATGATTGCATTTTAACACAATCCCAGCAGCCAGCAATGGACATCTATGCTCCTGTTCAAGATAACCACCTATGGGGTCAAATAAAAATGCAGCCAATCAGCATCAACAGTGCTGAGGTGATTAACTCTTTTTCTGTGATCTCATGATATTTGACTTAACTCTCATGAGATTTCATTGCAAACTTCCTTACACTGAATAGGGAAATAAGATGAGTGTGCACTTAAGCTCGCTCCTTCCGCTGTCCCGGGACAAACATACTGATTTGTTGCTTAGAAGTCCTTTACAATGGGATGTGGCTACTGAGAAACTTTTGAGATAAAATATCTTTCTTTTTTACATAGAGATGTTCAGGTGATATTTTCTAGTCAGCTTTTTATAGCTATACTGCATCACTTTCAAGTGTTTAAACATTTGGGTATTATAGCCCTTTAAATCTGCAGCAGTTGCTGGAGTAATTTAGCTAAGTTTTAACAGTACCAGCCTCAGAACTGTCAGACAACAAAGAAACCATTTAAAGAGGCCTGAAAGTCTTAAAGGTTAGCATTTAGAAGATCTTAAAAACAAAAACATAACGAACGGGTGATACACGTGTCTCTGAAACTATAGGTATAAAACACATCACAGTAGCACTCAATACATTATGATATAGTAAATACGCTGTGTGTGGCCTGTAAAGAGTTTTTCACAAAAGTAAAGTTCTTAATAAATTAAAGGGCAAATAAAGTTAAAATTAAAGTTTCTCGATTCAGATAGAGCACGCAATTTATAATAAACTTTCCAATATACTTCCAAAATCAAAATTGAGACTCTAGCTCCTACTGAGCATGTGCAAAAATGCACAGTATATACTTAAATGCATTTTGTGATTGGCTGATGACTGTCACGTGATACGGTTAAGGAAAGTTGGATTAACTTTGAAATTTGCCAAAATATATTCTACTGGTCATTTCAAAGTAAACTCTATTGTGTTGTCTTTTTATTGTGTTTTTGCCAATTATTGAATTCTACTGTATTTAGGGGTCATTTAAGTGGGGATCCAAGCAAAGGCTACTCGCATTGAGCCAAAAAATATAATTTTCTAAATCTGCAATATGTTGCTAATTCAACAGCTGTATCAGTATTATTGGTAAATTTAAAATAGTATCTCAGACAAAGCCCCTTTTACCTGTTCTAATGTGGGTTCCCTGGGGCAGAGTATACAGGTAAACAAGGTGGGCCAATTTCCCATTGCACTAACAAGGAGTCTAGCAGGAGCCAGCCTAGGTTTTCTATTAGATGAATCATAGAAACCTAATATAATCAATTTAATTGAACTCACCAGATGCTGTTTGTCTGTGCTTTATAAACTTTACAAAAACAAAGCCTGAAGGAGCGTAAGGAGGCAGATGCTGCAGGTTTGCAGCTAAGACTGGTATAGTTGATACCTGCACAGTACACCATTAATGCTGCTACTGATCCCCACGGCTAAACGCCCAAAGATTAGAGAGTCACGGGTCACACACCAACACAAGGAAGCGGCGTGCAAGCAGTGGGTCAGCTGGAATATAGTCCAATATCAAATCAATGAAAGAAAATGCTGCTGCACACTTGAAAAAAGTTTAAAAATATACTTTATTCAATGAATTAGCCCTGCAGAATCTGTTGGTGCTCTACAAATAACCGATAGTAATGAATAGATTAAAATTACATGGAGGGATAGCAGCATATTACGCATTTCACCTCCATGGCTGGCACTTAGTCATAGATCTATGAGTAAATTCAAGCCATGGATGAAAAAAACGCATAAAATACGGCTATACCTCCATGTATTTTTAATCTATTGGTGGAATAAAGTTTTTTTTTGTTTTTTTTTTTTTACTTTTTTCAAGTGTGCAGCAGCAGCAGCATTTTCTTTCATAGCTGATACATGCACTGTTTATTATGAGCTGGTAAGAGACAGCATTAAAGGGATTGTTAAGTTAAATAAATTTGCAAAATACTTTCATTAATCCCCCCTTTCGTGTAATTTAGCTCTGAAAATTGGGATTTTTGAATTCCCAGAGCTTGAAAGGCACACTACAGACTTCTCAAGGGTAACCCTGCTACATAGTTATCTCTGATTGAGTTTAACTGATAAAAGCTGCAAAACAAATTTACACTTTATACTAACATAATGACCATGGCTAACCTTGCTGTCTGCAGACTCAAGCCTGGATTGGCTCCTCCAAATAAGGCAAATGGTGGGTTCAGTTAGACTATTGAAAATAAATTGTAACACGCAATAAGTTAATCTATTGTTTAGACTTTGCTGATTTGTTATACTATAGCAACAAAACACACACACACACACACACATATATATATATATATATATATATATATATATATGTATATATATATATATATATATATATACATACACACAACCCCAATTCCGAAAAAGTTGGGACAGTATGGAAAATGCCAAAAACAAAAAGAGTCATTTGAAAATACAATTCACCCTGTACTATATTGAAAACACATTATTAACACATTATTTGATGTTTTACTTTGTAAATTTAATGTATTTTTAAAAATATACACTCATTTCAAATCAGATGAATGCAACACACTCCAAAAAGTCGGGACAGTAGACTGTTTACCACTGTATAACATCAACTTAGTCTAATCATATATAAACTTTCATGATTTAGATAGAGGATACAATTTTAAGCAACTTTCTAATTTATTCCTATTATCAATTTTTCATCATTCTCTTGGTATCTTTATTTGACTGTAAGCTTAGGAGCCAGCCCATTTTTGGTTCAGCACCTGGGTAGCACTTGCTGATTGGTGGCTACCCAGCTTCTAAACTAAAAATGGGCCGGCTCCTATACTTAAATTTTTGCTTTTTCAAATAAAGATACCAAGAGAACAAAGAAAAAATGATAATAGGACTAAATTAGAAAGTTGCTTAAAATTGCCTGCTCTATCGAAATCATGAAAGTTTAATTTTGACTAAACTATTCATTTAATAACACTTTTTAAGCATTGGGCACTGAAGGCAACAGTTGGTTAAGTTTAGCAAGCAGATTTTTTCCCCATTCATCCATTATGTCTTCAGCTGTGCAACTGTATGGGGCCTTTGTTGCCTTATTTTGTGCTTCATAATGTGCCACACATTCTCAATTGGAGACAGGTCAGGACTGCAGGCAGGCTATGCTAGCATCTGCACTCAATGCTTACGCAACCATGCACTTGTAATCCGGCAGAATGTGGTTTGGTGTTGTCCTGCTGGAAAATGCAGGGACGTCCCTGGAAAAGACGACATCTGGATGGCAGCATATGTTGCTCCAAAATGTATACATATCTTTCTGCGTTAATGGTGCCCTAACAGATGTGCAAGTTACCCATGCAATGGGCACTGACACACCCCCATACCATGAGAGATGCTGGCTTTTGGACCTGATTGTGATAACAGCTTGGATTGTCCTTTTCCTCTTTGGCCTGGAGAACACAATGGCTGTTTTTTCCAAAAACTATTTGAAATGTTAACTCATCGAACCACCAGTGTGCTACTGTCCATCTCAGATAAGACCGAGCCCAGAGAAGTTGGCAGCGCTTCTGGACAGTGTTGATGTATGACTTTTGCATAGTAATGCCTTAACTTGCATCTGTGGATGCAGCGGCGAATGGTCTTGACTGACAAAGGTTTACCAAAGTATTCCCGAGTCCATGTCAGGATATCTATTACAAACGGTTTTTGAGACAGTGATGTGTGAGGGATCAGAGATCATGCGCATTCAGAAGTGGTTTTTGGCCTTGCCATTTACGCACTGAGATTTGACCAGATTCCTTGAATCCCTTTGAGACGGCTCATGGGGATAGTATGTATTTATATATCTTAGTATTGTTGAAAATGCAGCAGGCTTGCAATCAGTTAAAACTAATAGCTATTATCTCCAACTGCAAGAGCACCCCTCCTTCTTCTACCGGCTATTAGGCCACAAGATTAGTAGGACACATACTGGCTAAACGCAATAAACCGAATTGGCGAATTAGTGAACCATAAACCAGATTAGCGCACCATTATTAGTTTAAGCAACATCTGCCGGTTAATAAAATATTATATATTGATAAGTGAAGCAGCCATTATTGACCCATGAAGGAAGTGTTCATAGTCTTACAGAGTTAGCCATTTTCTCGTCAAAAACAGATGAAACATCTCTCAGCAGGAGCTTACATGTCTTCTGGTATACACGCATGTAAGGGTGCCTATATGAACAAGTATACCAGTTTAAAATATATATTGGGGTATTTAAACTATCAAATATTCTGAACGCAGTATTAAGGCTTACTAGATAAAATTAGTTGTATACTTGAGTATGAGATAACAGTCACAGATTATACTCTTTAGATCGCCCAAAATCTCCGCCTCTACATTGAACGACTAATGTCTAACTGTTAATGTAGGGCAAGTTAAAAGTAAATATATTTGACAAATACTGAAGGAGACAGATTACCTGAGTAAACCTACATTACTAACAGAATTATAAGAGCCTTAACTGCATAACATAGTCATATAATCAGTCATTAAATGGTATATTATCAAACCTTTTTGGTAAGCTCAGAAACTGTTAAAGGGTTATTAAACATTTCTCAGTTGCTCATAGATGACGTTATAGCCACATAGATGTACAATAATCAACAAAGCATACAGTTAACCAAAAGAAATTAACATTATACCATAAAGAAGTCAAACGTCATAAAACAGTATGAGGGTGAATCAAACTTTTTGTCTTGGTTTTAGATAGTCCCCGCTAGCAGGGTTCCCTTAAACGTTGCTTATGAAGGATATTATGAATAGAAAGTTAGGAATATTTCTTACTGTCCCAGTGAATATTGATGCTCCTTTAATGAGCAAGCTGAGGCTTCCACTCTAACCTATACCTACACGAATCCAGTGTAACATACTGCAACACAAATCCCAGTCATAGACGAGGATGCAGAAAGGCGAGGGCCTCAGGGTGTCCGAAAACAACCGTGCTCTCCACTCCTTCGTGACATATCCCTCAGATGGATGAAAACCGCGATCATGCCTCAGACCCCAGCCGCAGGAGCCGGCCGAACTCCCGCAGCCAAGAGCCATGTGTGTGGTGTTGAGCAACAGTGACTGCATTCCACAAGTCACCGTGACATTTGGCACAAGCAAATCAGACCTGGTAAGTTCCTCTGCAGCAGCGGTAGGAGAATTTCCCCCTGACCAGGACACGATCAAGCGTGTGGTCCCAAAAAGCGACACTGTAGCCTGATTGGTGTCCGTATGTTCTGCAATCCACGCATCTGGAATAGCCATCTGAGTACTTTGCTCTACGGCACCTTCCTCTGCACCGCCATTTTGAACAGTTTCTCTGAGATCATGAAATCTCCTATCTACTCTATTCTCTAGCTCTGCCAGTAGTGCCAAAAGCCTTAAGTGGTATCCCTCCATGATGAAGTTTCAACAGTGTGTTCCTTTTTCACCCGGGGAACTGTGGGGGGGGGTGCATTGTAGGTTTTAGGTAGGCCTCCCGAGAACATAAACAGTTCAGTTTTCAAACTTCTATGCTTAGCAGCTTACAATTAATGTTCCCAGAACAAAGCATCAGAAACCTGCTATGGAAATACAGCCATCAATCCAAAGTAACGATTGTCTGAAAGTTATAAGATCCACTTATTATAGATAATATGCTAGGAGCCTCTGCAAATGCGACCGATCATGTCAGCCTCCAGGACACGCCCCCAAATTTTTTAATTATATTGTGCACTGTAGAAGGTGAAATGCCCAAAATCCTACCGATTTGTCTTTGGTGAATGTTGTTCTCAAAGTGTTGGATTATTCACTGACGCATCTGTTGGCAGATCGGCGAGCCTTGACCCATCCTTGCTCTTGAAAGAGTAGGCCATTTTTTAGAGGCTCCTTATATACTATTATTATACGACGATTGCCTTACCCGTTTCACATCACCTTCTTATTTTAACTTGTCACATCAATATTACTCCTAAATTGCCCTTGCCCCAACTTTTTTGGAACGTATTGCAGTCATCAGATTTGAAATGAGTGTATATTTTCAAAAAAACATTAAATTCACAAAGTGAAACCATACTGTCCCATTTTTTTTTCGGAATTGGATTTGTATATATATTTACATACATATATACAGGGAGTGCAGAATTATTAGGCAAATGAGTATTTTGACCACATCATCCTCTTTATGCATGTTGTCTTACTCCAAGCTGTATAGGCTCGAAAGCCTACTACCAATTAAGCATATTAGGTGATGTGCATCTCTGTAATGAGAAGGGGTGTGGTCTAATGACATCAACACCCTATATCAGGTGTGCATAATTATTAGGCAACTTCCTTTCCTTTGGCAAAATGGGTCAAAAGAAGGACTTGACAGGCTCAGAAAAGTCAAAAATAGTGAGATATCTTGCAGAGGGATGCAGCACTCTTAAAATTGCAAAGCTTCTGAAGCGTGATCATCGAACAATCAAGTGTTTCATTCAAAATAGTCAACAGGGTCGCAAGAAGCGTGTGTAAAAACCAAGGTGCAAAATAACTGCCCATGAACTGAGAAAAGTCAAGCGTGCAGCTGCCAAGATGCCACTTGCCACCAGTTTGGCCATATTTCAGAGCTGCAGCATCACTGGAGTGCCCAAAAGCACAAGGTGTGCAATACTCAGAGACATGGCCAAGGTAAGAAAGGCTGAAAGACGACCACCACTGAACAAGACACACAAGCTGAAACGTCAAGACTGGGTCAAGAAATATCTCAAGACTGATTTTTCTAAGGTTTTATGGACTGATGAAATGAGAGTGAGTCTTGATGGGTCAGATGGATGGGCCCGTGGCTGGATTGGTAAAGGGCAGAGAGCTCCAGTCCAACTCAGACGCCAGCAAGGTGGAGGTGGAGTACTGGTTTGGGCTGGTATCATCAAAGATGAGCTTGTGGGGCCTTTTCGGGTTGAGGATGGAGTCAAGCTCAACTCCCACTCCTACTGCCAGTTTCTGGAAGACACCTTCTTCAAGCAGTGGTACAGGAAGAAGTCTGCATCCTTCAAGAAAAACATGATTTTCATGCAGGACAATGCTCCATCACACGCGTCCAAGTACTCCACAGCGTGGCTGGCAAGAAAGGGTATAAAAGAAGAAAATCTAATGACATGGCCTCCTTGTTCACCTGATCTGAACCCCATTGAGAACCTGTGGTCCATCATCAAATGTGAGATTTACAAGGTGGGAAAACAGTACACCTCTCTGAACAGTGTCTGGGAGGCTGTGGTTGCTGCTGCACGCAATGTTGATGGTGAACAGATCAAAACACTGACAGAATCCATGGATGGCAGGCTTTTGAGTGTCCTTGCAAAGAAAGGTGGCTATATTGGTCACTGATTTGTTTTTGTTTTGTTTTTGAATGTCAGAAATGTATATTTGTGAATGTTGAGATGTTATATTGGTTTCACTGGTAAAAATAAATAATTGAAATGGGTATATATTTGTTTTTTGTTAAGTTGCCTAATAATTATGCACAGTAATATTCACCTGCACACACAGATATCCCCCTAAAATAGCTATAACTAAAAACAAACTAAAAACTACTTCCAAAACTATTCAGCTTTGATATTAATGAGTTTTTTGGGTTCATTGAGAACATGGTTGTTGTTCAATAATAAAATTAATCCTCAAAAATACAACTTGCCTAATAATTCTGCACTCCCTGTATATATATATATATATATATATATATATATATATATATATATATATATATATATATATATATAAAGTCCAGAAAAGATCACTCTCACCTAATCCACAGCTGCCAGGGTGCCATCAGGTTAATATACACAATATATGAAGGCACTCACTGGTCTTTTCATAATATATTTAATGAAATAAGCGACGTTTCGGGATACACTCCCCTTCCTCAGACAAAAGACTGAGACTGGGGAGTGTCCCCCCGAAACGTTACGCTTATTTCATTAAATATATTATGAAAAGACCAGTGAGTGCCTTCATATATCGTGTGTATATATATATATATGTGTGTGTGTGTGTACATATTTATTTTAATAAATGTTGAGAGAGAGAGAGAGAGAGAGAGAGAGAGAGAGAGAGAGAGAGAGAGAGAGAAAAACTCAGTGCACAGTGTAAGTAAGGACTACTGAATTTTCTTTTAGGTAAACTATTATTACATGCCCGTATACATTAAAAATATTCACACAAAAAATTGTTTGTTTTTTTAACTACCATCTCAACATTTATGTAGTGTCCTGAATTCAGATCTGGAAAATCTGGTCACTTTAGCCTACATGGAAAGTACAAAGAGTTAGACAGTGAGTCTAACTGTTACTGATCAGCAATGGCCACAATAATTAAATGTACTTATTTTCTCTAATAATCCCCTCAATTGTGTGGTATATTGTAGTATAAAAATGTTTTACAAAAATTGTATGCCTGTCTGACAAGGGGTTTGTTTTGGACTACATTATAATAATGGGGGTGGCAAAAAAAAAATTCCAATGTAAAAAGGGGTACAAGGTAAAAAAAATTTTTAAGAAGCTCTGATCTAAACTACAATGAATGTCAAAGTGCTAACTCACTATCAGAGGTGGTTTAAATACATAATGAAGAGATGCTAAGAGATATTAAATTACATTTACCTAACATGTTAGCGTGTCATGTTAACAATATCCCCCTAAACTGATACAAAATATAGCTGAGGGCCTAATTTTACAATACAAAAGTGCTAAGAGAGATTATCATTTTGGACTATCAAACATCATACAGCAAAATTTACATTCACCGGTTCTTGATACGCAAACCTAGAAAATGTATTGCTTTGCATACAGTATATCATACTTGTGTTTTGTCACACCACTCCAAACATAAAGTAAATTATTTTAATTTCCTAATTGGCCCTTGTGCCCCATAATTCCCAGCAAATACACCCACTGAACTTAAATATGCTATACAACAATCTCTAAAAAAGCAAAACATAAAAGATTCCATTGGAATAAGTGTGAGCACCCTGTAAATTTTGTTTTGATGGACCATATAATTCCAATTAGCTCTACAAGTTAAACATAGAAACATTTGTGTTATCAAAAGCTTCAAACAGCAAATATACTTCTTAGAAAAACATCTCTATAGTTCATACTCCCTGCAAAATTTGACTTGGGTCAATAACCACCATAGCGCACTTAAAATGTTCCTGATTCACAGCACAAAGCATTAGGATTTACAGCCCAAAAGTACAATTTTGTTAGCAAACTAAACACGTTACTAGTGAAACAACTAAAAAAAAAATTCAATAAACGATAAATCATTAAAGAAGAATAAAATGTAAAGCCCAGAAAATAAATTACACTGCATATAATTTTCATTAAATAACTTTTACAATCACTGACCTTTCTAAAATGAAATGCTTTGCCTTAGAAATGTAAAAGGACAATATGTACATGTTTCGTATGAATAAAGTTTAAATTAACACTGTTTAAAATGTTATTGGACAAACAGAATGTGTGTTTAGTACAACTGATCCCCAGGGATCATTTGCTCACTGGTTTATAAGCACAAAACTCACAAATATAATAGAGGAAAGGTACAATTAATATGACACAGCCTATTCTGTGTCAATATTGTTTGTCTGTTATTGTTAAGGGGCTTCAGTTATTTTATTTTTTACTAGGGTTTGAATTTAAATGGTCATGGAAGTCAAAATTCAACTTTCAGGGGTTCAGATAGAGTGTGTATTTTTAAAGAGACTTTTTAATTTACTTCTTTTATCAAATATTCCTTGTGCTATTGATAACCTTGAAAAACATACTTGGGTACGCTCAGAGCCACAGTGCACTACTGGGAATGAATAGTGGCTAAACACATATACCTGTTATCATTTGCTTACCAGATTGTTCAGCTAGCTCCAAGCAGTGCATTTCTGCTCTGGTGAGGAATTTATCTATGTATTTAAAGGGACAGTCTAATAATTTAATGCAGTTTTCCAATCTGGTATTCTTTGTTGAAAGCTAAACCTAGGTAGGCACATATGCTTATTTCTAAGCCCTTGAAGGCCGCCTCTTATCTCAGGGCATTTTGACCGTTTTTTACAGCTAGAGGGTGTTAGCTCATGTGTGCCATATAGATAACATTGTGCTCACGCATGTGGAGTTACCTAAGAGTCAGCATGGATTGGCTAAAATGCATGTCTGTTAAAAGAACTGAGATAAGGGGCAGTCTGCAGAGGTTTAGATACAGGGTAATTACAGAGGTAAAAGTATATTAATATAACTGTGTTGGTTATGCAAAACTGGAGAATGGGTAATAAAGGGATTGTCTATCATTTAAAACAATAACAATTCTGGAGTAGACTGTCTGTTTAACCCATTTATAGAGGTTAAACACATAGCTATATGCAAGCAATAGTGCAACAATAAAATGCTCTAATGTATTAGAGTGTTTTTGTTTTGTGCTTGTATGTCTCTTTAATAGATTGGCTATAATAGCTTGTTTTTTTAAAAGACATCTCTCATGACAGTTGCAAAATAATATTAATGACTCCTCATTGTTGAAAAAGAGAACTTGTCTTTTACATTTTTTTTAAGATTTATAAAGAAATATCAAATAGATTAATGTCAACCATCTAAAGATGTCTTAAGTTTAAATGTAAATATATTTTATCTAGTTACATGAAGTGTAATATAGGGCAGCACTAATATACAGGTATGGAACAACCAAATGATTTACGAGCTAAAACATATTTTTTGGCCAGCAGCTAAAAATATTGATAATATCCTGGTTCAAATCAATGCCATGAAAGTGATTTTTTCCTTCATCTGAAAAACTACAGATATTCCTTTTCTCAAAAAGCATATCCAGTTTCATCCTAAATTCTGTTACTGATTTTCAACTCCCTAGTTTTCTGGAAGCAAATTCCACAGCCTGATTACACTTTGATTAAAAAAGGTATTTCCTGTGATCAATCCAGTCTTCCTTTTGGCAGCTTTACATTTCAAATGAGGTCTTATATTTTTACTCCTGATCTGATTTCATTGCTGTAAAACCTATATTTACCCCATGACATGGTTCATTTATTGATATATGATTCATTTCATCATTAGGCATCTTGATTTCACAGGAAAGTAATCCACTCACTCCCAAGTGTAGTAAGGCTCTAAATCATTCATTTAAGCCCCTGTTTACCATCTAAAAGTTATTTAAACAGGGGGAAAAATCAGACGTAACTTTTTATGTTACACATCTATTCTGTATATAATAGAAGAATCAGCACCTTCAAGAATACATTGTGATTTTGTTTAAATATTGTGGATCTATCCTTGTCTGTCTGCCATTTACATCAAATGTAAGGTTAAGTTTCAATACTAAATTTAAAAAAAATATTTAATATTTTTGCCTTGCTAATAATAAAAAGGAGACTGGCTATACTGCGCTTGCTTTTTAAATGCCATAGGAGAACAATGTTTCCTTCTCAATGCTTTCAATTTTAGGACAATTGCATGTGTAAGGGTGTCACAACCTAACAAGCTATATTTTGTGTCCATTAATAATAGTAATGGCATTGGTTACTAAAGCCTTAAAAGGACATAAAATCCCCAAAAAATCTTTTAAGATTCAGACAGAAAATATGATTTTAAACAACTTTCCAATTTGCCTCTATTATCTAAATTGCTTCATTCTCTTGGTATCCTTAGTTAATAAGGATGTCTAGGTAGGCTCAGGAGCAGTAACGCATTACTGGGAGCTAGCTGCTGAATGGTGGCTGCACAAAAATGCCTCCTCTCATTGGTTCACCAGATGTCTTCAGATAGCTGCTCCTTCATAAAAAGGAAACCAAGAGAAGTAAGCAAAATGGATAAAAGAAATAATTTGGAAAGTTGTTTGAAATCACATGCTCTATTTGAATCATGAAAAATAAGAAAAAGAAAAATGTTGGGTTTCATGTCCCTTTAAAGCAACAATTTTTCTTTGTTTTATCTAAAATAGGATATTTTAACATATATTAAATTTTACGCAAAATGCATGTTCAAAAAAATGATGCTCATGAAATGTTTCACTGTTCGTCAATAGAGCAGGGGGAATTAGCTTATCAGCCTTGTGTAATCAGCTCTTAAAGGGACATGAAACCCCCAAAAATTATTTATTGACTCAGAGAAAACAACTTTCCAATTTACTTCTATTATTTAATTTGCTTCCTTCTCTTGTTATCCTTTGCTGAAAGGTTTATCTAGGCAAGTTCAAGAGCAGCAGAGAACCTAGGTTATTGCTAACGATTGGTGGCTGCATATATATACTGATTGTCATTGGCTCACCCATGTTTTCAGTTAGAAACCATTAGTGCATTGCTACTCCTTCAACAAAGCATACCAAGAGAATGAAACAAATTAGATCAGTGATTTGCAACCTTTTTTTTTGCCGTGGCACACTTTTTTACATTAAAAAAATCCTGTGGCACACCACCATCCCAACATTTTACAAAATCACACATTGTAGCCTAATACAGGATATATATATATATATATATATATATATATATATATATATATATACTGTACTGTGCTGCCATGCCATGCCTCCTACAAACTATACATGACATATTGACATTTATTCACAAACAATCATAATGATTCTCTGTAAATGAATGTCAATGTCATGGTTGTAAATGATGCCTGATGAGCCTGTCACATACCTACCAATATTTAAAAATTTGAAAGAGGGACACCCCCGCACTGTTGTCAGTCTGCCGCGGCACACCTGAGGATCTCTCACGGCACACTAGTGTGCCACGGCAGACTGGTTGAAAAACACTGAATTAGATAATAGAAGTAAATTAGAAAGTTTTTTAAAATTATATTCTCTATCTGAATCACAGGGAATTTTTTTTTGGGTTTCATGTCCCTTTAAGGAACTGTTCTAAATAGAAATGTATTTCCTGTTAGCTTTAAAATACAAACAAACAAACAATAAAAAAATAGCTTTAACTTAACCTTCATCATGAAGGAAAAAAACTTAAATGTTTATATAGTACTCATACAGATGCATTTCAAAACTAAGGCTTAGACAATTGTTAAAACTGGCATTCAATTATTTGAAATTCATTATATACCATTAACTGTTCCCATACATGCAATATACATAAAATGTATTTTTATATGTTAAAGGAACCTTAAAGTGAAAAAAAATGACATTTTCTAATTTATAAGAGCATGTAATTACACCCCTGAAAATGAGTTAAACACATAGTTAAATTACAGCTCAGAAGCCCCAGAGAAACTGCCATTGACCCCATAAGTCACTATTAATAACAAATCGGAATGTGCACTTTTTCACAAGAATGGCCCTTTAATTATGTACTTGAATTGTTTCTCCTTGATTCATGTTTGCAAAAAGTGGTGAAAGAAATAAAGCTATACAATTTTATTTCTCTATATCAAACTAGTCCTAAAGCCTGTGTACACAGACCATTTTTTGTAGTACAGTGGTCCCACCCCTTGCTCTCTCTCTCCCTCTCTCTTTTGCTCTCTCTTTCCCCGCTCTCTTTTGCTCTCACTCTCCCCCCTCTCTTTTGCTCTCTCCCCCCTCTTTTGCTCTCTCTCCCCCCTCTTCTGCTCCCCCCCCCTTTTTTTCTATCCCCCCTCTCTTTTGCTCTCTCCCGCCTCTCTTTTGCTCTCTTTCCCCTCTCTTTTGCCCTCTCTCCCCATCTTTTGCTCTTTCTCCTCTCCCCCCTCTTTTGCTCTCTTTGCCCCTCTTTTGCTCTCTCTCCCTCCTCTTTTGCCCCCCCCCTCTTTTGCTCTCTCTCCCCCTCTTTTGCTCTCTCTCCCCCTTCTTTTGCTCTCTCTCCTGCCTCTTTTGCTCTCTCTCCCGCATCTTTTGCTCTCTCTCCTCCCTCTTTTGCTCTCTCCCCCCTCTTTTGCTCTCTCTCTCTCTCCCCTCTTTTGCTCTCTCCCCCTTCTTTTGCTCCCTCTCCCCTCTCTTTTGCTCTCTTTCCCCATCTTATGGTCACTCTTCTCCCTCTTTTGCTCCCTCTCCTCCCTATTGTGCTCTCTCCCCCCTCTTTTGCTCTTCCCCCCTCTTTTGCACTCTCTGCCTCTTTTGCTCTCTCTCCCCCCTCTTTTGCTCTCTCCCCACTCTCTTTTCTCTCTCTCCCCCCTCTTTTGCTCTTCCCCCTCTCTTTTGCTCTTCCCCCCCTCTTTTGCTCTCTCTCCCCCCCTCTTTTGCACTATCTCCCCCTCTTTTGCTCTCTCTCCCACATCTTTTGCTCTCTCTCCCCCTTCTTTTGCTCTCTCTCCCCCCTCTTTTGCTCTCTCTCCCCCCTCTTTTGGTCTCTCTCCCCCTCTTTTGGTCTCTCTCCCCCTCTTTTTTGCTCTCTCTCCCCCTCTTTTGCTCTCTCCCCCCTCTTTTGCTCTTTTGCCCCTCTCTTTTGCTCTCTCTCCCCCTTCTTTTTCTCTCTCCCCCTCTTTTTCTCTATTCCCCTTCTTTTGCTCTCTCTACCCCCTCTTTTTTCTCTCTCTCCCCCTCTTTTTCTCTCGCTCTCCCCCTCTTTTTTCTCTCTCTCCTCCCTCTTTTGCTCTCTCTCTCCCTTTCTCCCCTCTCTTTTGCTCTCTCTCCCCCCCCTCTTTTGCTCTCTCCCCCTCTCTTTTGCTCTCTCCTGCCTCTCTTTTGCTCTCTCTCCCCCCTCTTTTGTTCTCTCCCCCCTCTCTTTTGCTCTCTCCTGCCTCTCTTTTGCTCTCTCTCCCCTCTCTTTTGCTCTCTCCCCTCTCTTTTGCCCTCTCTCCCCCTCTTTTGCTCTCTCTCCTCTCCCCCCTCTTTTGCTCTCTTTCTCCCTTTTTTGCCCTCTCTTCCCCTCTTTTGCTCTTTCTCCTCACCCCCCTTTTTTGCTCTCTCCACCCCCTCTCTTTTGCTCTCTTTTCTTCTTTGTCTTTTGTGCTATTTTGGCCATGCCCACTCCCACCCGACCATGCCCCCCATGAACGCTCCCGCCGGCCACGTCCCCTTCTCACACACACACCCGGTCATGCCACTCACAACGCCTGCTCAGCCACACACCCCACTATGGCTCTCCCGTCCGGCCACGCCCCCCACTACGGCTCTTCCGTCCTCTCTGCTGCTCAATGCTAAGTATGTTTGTCCTCGCGCAGTCTCTACTGCACATGACTGCATCTGACAAACATACCTGGCCTTTTTTTTATATAGGATGTGTTTTTACTTAAATTGAATTGAAAAAACTTTGCAATTTACTCCTGTTATAAACTGTACTTCTTTCTCTTGAATAAAAGTGGATTTTTTAAATTTTTGATTCCAATAGACTTGCATTAAAAATACCAATACATTGTAAATCTAGGAGAACTGAATTTGAATGGATGAAAAAGGTTAGAATGTCAAAACTCAAATATCCATTCAATGGGGCCGAATTATCATGCAGCTGGGTGGACATGATTTGCTGTAGCGAATCATGTCCGCCCAACATCGCTATATGCCGACAGCGTACGCTGTCAGCTTTTAACATTGCACAAGCATTTCTAGTGAAATGCTTGTGCAATTCTGCCCCCTGCACATTCGAGAACAATCGGCTGCTAGCAGGGGGTGTCAATCATCTCGATCGTAACTGATCGGGATGATTGCTGTCCTCCACCTCAGAAGTGGCGGATGAGTTAAGGAGCAGCAGTCTTAGGATAGCTGCTTCTTAACTTAAGTTTCCGGCAAGCCGGTAGATTGCAGCATCCCTTGCTTGATAAATCTACCCCAATGAATGAATGAATGTAGGTTCAATGTTTTGCAAAAGATGTCCTAATAATTATTCAGTTGCAAGTGTATATTATTTTAACAAATATAATGGTTATAATTCAATTCCTTTATGTTACCACATCAACAATAATACTGTAATAATTATACTAATATAGCTAATAGCTTATTGAGTACTATTTTTTTCTTCAAATCTGATATTACTGTATGTCCAGTGCTGAGGTCTCAATTATCTCACACTTTGTTTGATTGTCCTAATTTGCTCCTTTTCAGCTAGTATTTATTTCAGGGGTTTTAAACTGAAATACAGATGTCATGAGATGCAGGACATATGCAGGACACAGCAATGATGGTACAACTCTATTTTATTACAGAGCACAGAAACATACATCTGGTCAGGTTGATTTCACTAACTAACTGCGACACAGACTCCCGGACCTAAGCCCCACCCCCAACTAGTGACTACACTTCCTGCTCTCATCACATCTTCCCCTTTTTCAAAGGCGAAGCATACATTTGAATATAAGAAATAACAAGGTATACGAACAGAGTATACAACAACATTTTTTTCTCCGAACATTATATAAACAAATAGGTTAGAAAATATAAACACATAAATACATCCTGACTTGGACATCGGGGTAGACTACCCTAGTCCACAGTGACCATGGGATTATTCTGCCCATACTTCCGGTCACTGCTCTAGCTAAAGTCAGTCCCTATATCGGGCCGGAAGTCTCACCACCCTTCCGCTTGATGTAACTTTGCATGAACTGTCCTCTGATACAGAAGATGGTGAACAAGAGTCCGCTGGAGGCAAAGATATATCCCCGTTGTGGTATTGCTGAGGGGAAGGCACCTCTCTTAGAACAGGGGTGAAGTGCAGTGAGGTCAGAGGCTAGTGAGGCACCGACTATTATACACCCGAGAAGGAAATAAAAATCCAAATCACGTCCCTCTCACACTTCTCTCTCTCTCACACACTTCTCTCTCTCTCTCACACACACTCTTCTCTCTCTCTCACACACACACACTTCTTTCTCACACACACACACACTACTCTCTCACACACACTACTCTCTCACACACACACTACTCTCTCTCTCACACACACACTTCTCTCTCTCTCACACACACACTTCTCTCTCTCTCTCTCTCACACACTTCTCTCTCTCCCTCTCACACACACACTTCTCTCTCTCACACACTTTTTTCTCACACACACACACACACACACACACTACTCTCTCACACACTACTCTCTCACACACAACTCTCTCACACACACTACTCTCTCACACACACTTCTCTCACACACACACTTCTCTCTCTCTCACACACACACTTCTCTCTCTCTCACACACACTTCTCTCTCACACACACACCTCTCTCTCTCACACACACACTTCTCTCTCTCTCACACACACACGCTTCTCTCTCTCACACACACACTTCTCTCTCACACACACACACACTTCTCTCTCACACACACACACCTCTCTCACACACACACACTTCTCTCTCTCACACACTTCTCTCTCTCTCACACACACACGCTTCTCTCTCTCACACACACACTTCTCTCTCACACACACACACACTTCTCTCTCACACACACACACCTCTCTCACACACACACACTTCTCTCTCTCTCTCACACACTTCTCTCTCTCCCTCTCACACACACACTTCTCTCTCTCACACACTTCTTTCTCACACACACACACACACACACACTACTCTCTCACACACTACTCTCTCACACACAACTCTCTCACACACACTTCTCTCTCACACACACTTCTCTCACACACACACTTCTCTCTCTCTCACACACACACTTCTCTCTCTCTCACACACACTTCTCTCTCACACACACACCTCTCTCTCTCACACACACACTTCTCTCTCTCTCACACACACACGCTTCTCTCTCTCACTCTCACACTTCTCACTCTCGCACACACACTTCTCTCTCTCACACACACACTTCTCTCTCTCAGTAAATACTCTACAATCAAAGGTTGTTGTTTTTTTCTAATTATGTTTACAGTACACACATTCCAATTGCAGTTCTCTTCATTTCTTAGTTAAAATATAAAACTATACCAATTAATAATCTTGTATAAGTGGTATTTTTTCACTAATTCCTTAAAAACAAAATTACGCAATACTGAGCCTTCCAGTGGGAACTCAATCTGATTATTTGGGGTTATAAATTATTATTTTATTGTGTAAACTACACCCAGCAGGAGGCGCTGTTGGACAAATAAACACGAATATTTTGTGTAATTAGAATAGGGAGACAATAGTACAATCCTTTAATAAATAAAATAATAATAATTTAACCTAAAGAATCAGATTAAGTTCTCACTGGAAGGCTCAGTATTGTGTAATTTTGTTTTTAAGGCATTAGTGACAAAAATACCATTTTAACAAGATTATTAATAAATTAATTTTAAATTCACTGACCATATAGATCATCATACAAAAAATGTAAAGACAAAGCTTTTTATTTTTTTTAATAAATAGATGCACTGAGAAATACATGTGAAATAAAATGTCAACATTGCAGATTCAGTCAGTGTTTTTAAACACCGGCATTTGAGATTTTCTCCAGCAGCGCCACCTGCTGGGTGTAGTACACAATTAGCTCTTTAAAAATTAACCACACACCCAGCAGGTGGCGCTGCTGGACAAGATCTCAAATGCCGGTGTTTAAAAACAATGACTGAATCTATTAAGGCTGGCTCAGTTAAGGCTGGCTTCAGTGAATCTGCAATGTACACATTTCATTTCCCAGGCATTTCTCCTTCATTTAAAAAATAAATCAATCAAAAAGCGTGTGTTCTTGTATATAGAACTGAGCCAGCCTTAATAAAATAGTGGTCTCAGGTCTCCCCCAGTCCCCACTGCCTGTCAGTAGTACGTGCCACAGTAACTGCTGCATCACCAGACCGGTCCCCAATGTTACTTTTTATTCCCCTGTTGGTTGGCTGCAGTGTATAGTCCCACTCAGCCAAGCTTAAAAGCACAGACAACTTGCATTACAGTTAAAAAAAAAAATCATAGGCAGTGAGACTCACACTCCACCGGGTCCACCCACGTGGCAGCAAGGCTCCATCTCCACTCCTGTCCAGTGTCCTCCTCGGCTCTTGCAGCCTACACTGCTCCACTGGCACCTCCTGAGTCTTCTTCTCCATGCTAGCGCTGCCACACTGCACTGACTCAGCAGCACAGCGCACACCACACAGTCCTTGAGTCCTCCAGGCTCCTCCACTCCAGGACCTCCTCCACAATGAGTGACTGAGCCACAACTGCTGCGCAGCTGACTGAGATTGCAGTGCACTTTGCCAAATGCAATACAAGAAGCACGAAGTAGCAACAGCAGCTCCCTCCTATCTTGTACCAGACTTCCCGCCTGAACTGAAGTGAAGGCGCGATGTCATATGACCGGGGCCCACACATGTCACTCTGTCAATCAGCAGGCACGCCTCCCACAGTGCAGAAGGCTGATTGGCTGAGTGATTTAATAAATATTACTTGAAATCTTTTCTTTGCCCTGATTGGACAGGGGAGGCACTGCCTCCCCTGCCTCCTATTACTGCACGTCACGGGATCCCACCGGCGGTGGTACTGAGGCATCCAGTTCCAGACTCTCAGGTACAGGCTGAAGATGTCTTCGGTTACGGCGTGTAACCGTCCCTCCCTCAGTAAGGACTGTATAAGACCTTGGTTCTGGAGAGCGCCCAACTACTGTAGCAGGCGTCTTCCATTTCTTCTCATCATCCAGTTTAATTCTGACACTTTGGCCCGCTTTCAGTTCCTGTAAGGGCCTGACAGAATGTCTCCTGTCGTAGAAGAAACAATAACCCTTTTTGGCCTCTTCATCCCTCCTAAGGACTTCGTCCCGAGGAACAGGGCCAGGCGGCTTGAAGACACCCACTGAGGGTAAAGTGGTGCGAATCTGGCATCCTAGCATCAGCTGTGCCGGGCTAAACCCGGTAGCCTGAATGGGCGTCGCAGTGTATGACAAGAGGGCTAGGTACGGCTCAGATTGCTTTAGAATGAATTTTGTTGTTTGAACTGCCCTTTCAGCCATTCCGTTGGCCTGCGGATAATGTGGACTTGACGTGGAATGTACAAAGTCATATTCCCTGCTGAAAGCACTGAACTCTGTAGAAGCAAACTGCATACCATTATCACTCACCAGCTGCATTGGAATGCCCCACCGGGTGAACAAGCTCTTCAGGCGAATGATAACGGCCTGACTTGTGATATCATTCAGGGGTGCAATTTCCAAATACCTGGAATAGTAGTCGATCACAACAAGGAACTTTTTCCCATGCAGTTCACACAAATCAGCAGCTATTTTCTGCCACGTTCCCGCAGGCAGCGGAGTAGAAATCAAGGGCTCCCTTCTCTGAGTAGGCCGGCGTTCCCGGCAAAAGGCACATTTAGACACATGATTTGCAATGTTGGAGCTGATCCCAGGCCACCACACAGCTGTAGCTGCCCTTTTTCTGCACTTTGTAATGCCTAAGTGGCCATCGTGAATCCTGTTTAACATCTCCTTCCTCATGCTGGCAGGAATTACAATGCGGTCTTGGAACAGCACCAACCCCTCCAGCTCCGTGAGCTGCGACCTCTCTGGCTGGTAAGCACTTAAAGACATCCAGGCTGCCCAGCTCTCAGGCCAGCCTTCTTTTATGTACTTTATAACCTCTTGCAGATCTGTGTCCAAATATGTCTCTTTCTTTATTTCCTCCAGTTTCCTTGAAGAAATGGACTTAGAGGCCAGAACTGAATCAACATACACTTTCACATCAGATTCTGTGGAGGATTCTTCAGTAGCAGCCAGCGGGAGCCTGGATAGTGTATCCGCCACAACCAGTTGTTTCCCCGGCACATGCACTGCCTGAACATTGAACCTGAGCAGTCTCATTAAAAGTCTCTGGCATCTCAAGGGTGTTTTTTCAATGTCATAGGAGTTGATTAGAGGGACTAGCGGTTTGTTGTCCGTTTCCAGACTAAATTTCTCCAAACCCACTAGATAACGCTGAAAGCGCTCACAGGTCCAAACTGCAGCCAGGCACTCTTTCTCAATTTGAGCGTATTTTGACTCCGCAGCCGTCAGTGTGCGGGAACAGTAGGTGATGGGCTGTAGTTTATTTTCATTCAGCTGCAGGACTGCAGCCCCCAACCCATAACTGCTTGCATCGGCACTAACCACAGTCTTTTTTGAAGGGTCGTAGAACCCCAGCACTGGGGCAGACCCCAGCAGGGACTTGGCCTGCAGAAAAGCCTTTTCTTGTGAAGAACCCCAGACCCAGGCAACATCTTTCTTAAGCAACTCTGTGATAGGGTGTAAAACTGTTGATAAATCTGGAAGAAACTTGCCCACATAATTTACAAGGCCCAATATCTGTCTCAGCTCATGTACATCAGAAGGACTTTTCATCTGTTCAATAGCACGAATTTTCTCGGGCTTGATGCCATCCCCGTTGACGATATGCCCAAAGTAACATAATTCAGTTTTCCTGAAATGACATTTTTCTTTATTCAGCTTCAGCCCAGACTCTTTGATAGCCTGTAGTACACAACTTAAACGCTGATCATGCTCCTCCACCGTAGACCCATACACTAGAATGTCGTCCATGACGACTGCCGTGCCCACGTGGCCACTCAGGAGAGAACTCATTTCCCTTTGAAAGATTTCAGGAGCGGAGGATATCCCAAAGGGGAATCTGCAGAAGCAGAACCAATTTACCGGTATGATAAAGGTAGTTAGTTTGCGGCACTTTGGATCCAGGGGGATCTGCCAAAAGCCGCTAGAAGCGTCTAATGTGGAAAAGAACTTAGCCCCAGCCAACTTTGGAGCTATATCTTCTAATGTCGGCAGCACAAATCTCTCTCTCTTCACTGCCTCATTCAACCTTTTCCGGTCCACACAGATGCGCACCTTTCCGTTTTTCTTTGCAACTGGAACAATGGGGGCACACCAATCAGTCGCTTCAACAACCTCTTCAATAACCCCCATAGACTTCATGCGCATAAGCTCTTTCTCCACTTGGGGCATGAGCGGGAACGGAATTCTACGGAGAATAGAAATACTGTATGGGACTGCGTCACTTTTAAGTGCTATACGAACTGGTTTGCAGTTCAGTAGGCCCAACTCGCCAAACATATCTTCGGAAATCTCATTCACTCTGGCCACGAGGCCCAAGTCACAGGCTGCTTTTCTGCTCAATAAATTGTTAACACACTGACCTCGGATCACATGCACCCACATGGTGAACTTCCTTTGCTTGTACTCACAGCTGGCAAGAAATTTCCCCACACAATCAATGCGGCCACCAGGACTATGGACATTTGTAGTAACCTTCGCCAGCTAGGGCTGTCGAGGCAGTTTCATAAATTCAGCAAAAACATTACAGCGATATCTGCTCCTGTGTCAATCTTAAAATCAACTTTGGCTCCCATTACAGTAAAAGTAACTTTCCAATCTTCCTCTGAGCTTGTCCGTTCCACAACGGACCCCACAAAAGACACTTCCTGACCCTCCTGGTCACTGTCCACCTGCATCTCCTTAATGTATTCAGTTTGACACACCACTTAAAAATGGCCCATTCTATTATATTTTCTGCATCTTTTATCTCTGGCCGGGCATATAGCACTCTGATTATGGGCCCGGTAGCACCGTGTGCATCGGGCATGTTGCGCCCATCCACTTCTAGGCCTTTCCAGTACTTTAGATCTACCGCTCACACTGTGCCTTTCACTAGCAGTTTTCCTAGACTGTTGCACTTCATCCACAATACTCTCAGACCTCAGATCAGCACTTTGCTTTTTCACCAGTTCACTCTGGCGGGCCATCCTAATAGCCCCATCTAACGTTAAATCAGGCTCTAACTGCAGCTTCAGTGAGACTTCAGCATCTGCAATTCCAATAATTATTCTGTCTCTGATTTGCTCTTCTTTAGCAACACCAAACTCACAGAATTCAGCTAGTTCATACAGGCTGCACACAAATGACTCCACAGATTCTCCCACACGCTGATTACGTTTGTGAAAACAAGCTCTCTCATGAATCACATTTCTTTTGGGCACAAAGTGGGCACTGAGTTTATCCATAACTATATCAAAGTTAAATTCTTCCCCTTCTTGGAAAGTAAAAGCATTGAACACTGGCTCCACATCTTTCCCCATAGAGTATAAAAGAGAATTAACTTGTACTTCACCACTCTCCTTGTTCAGTTTGGAAGCAATCCTGAAGCGCTGAAACCGCTGACACCATGTGGGCCAAGCTGCAGGCTGAGAGAAGTCAAAAGGCTCAGGTGGGGTAAACTTTGACATTGCAATCGATCAGGAACAGAAGCGCAGTCCAGAACTTCTGACACCATGTCATGAGATGCAGGACATATGCAGGACACAGCAATGATGGTACAACTCTATTTTATTACAGAGCACAGTAACATACATCTGGTCAGGTTGATTTCACTAACTAACTGCGACACAGACTCCCAGACCTAAGCCCCGCCCCCAACTAGTGACTACACTTCCTGCTCTCATCACAACAGACATTCCCAAACCTGTAATTTCAAAGCTAACACCAAAATGACCAAAACCACCAAGTTCCCAACATTGATCATCTACCCTATTTCAGACTGTCCAAGCCCTACTCATTATGGTTCTGGTCCCAGGGATAGGCAAGGTGTCCGTACACGGACACTGGTGTCCGTGACTAGCCTTTGCAGTGTCCACCACAACCTTAGTATATCTTTTCTTTCTGATTTGATAATAGGAAGAAAAAAAATATAGCGTGAATAAAGTTAGTGGCTTGTCAAGAGACTGCTAACAATATTGGGTGATAAGTTATGGAATAAATAAAGCATGAGTGAAATACTGGATGTGTATCTGCATCAGTATAATAACACCCAGCTCTAACTATACAAAGACACAGTAGTGACAATGGCACATGCATATAGCTAGACAAAGGGCTGGTCATAGGGTCAGTGGTATCTGCATCAGTATAATAACACCCAGCGCTATATAATGACACAGTAGTGAAACTGGCACATGGGTATAGCCAGAGGAGGGCTGGTTATAGGACCAGTGGTACCTGCATCAGTATAATAACACCCAACACTATATAATGACACAGTAATGACACTGGCACATGGGTATAGCCAGAGGAGGGATGGTTATAGTATCAGTGGTATCTGCATCAGTATAATAACACCAAGCACTATAAAATAATGTTTTTAATTTCAAATGTACCTTGGTGTCCTTCCCTAAGGGCTGTACTTTGGAAAATGTCCGCCACAACCTTTGTCTGTGCCTACCCCTGACTGGTCCTACAGTTATGAAATAAGCTAATGATTAATTATTAGCAAAAAATGAAAATGGGATAAAGTATATGGCCGCAAATTGTAGTAAATATACAGTTAGATTTAAAAGGATATGCTGTTTGATTGCAAGGATGAGTCTCATAGGCTTTCCTTAAAGGGACAGTAAAGTAAAAATTAAACTTTCAAGATTCAGATGAAATATGCCATTATAAATAACTTTTCAATTTACTTCTATTATATATCTTATATTATCTAATTAGTTTTGTTCTCTTGGCTTCTTTTGTTGAAAAGCAGGGGAGAATGGTAATAACAAATCAACCCCACAGGAGACAGAGCACTATACATCCGTGGTAACAGAACAGGTAATAAAAAGTCAAGTGAGCTTGAAATTACTCGATATAACTTAATAGCCCAATTCGTATTTTTAACTTCCGTAAGTACCACAGTAGTGTCAATAAGGTATTCTGTGTATACAGATATAACAAGGAAGGCTGTCGCTTACCCTCAGTCTGGCTGCATAGTCTACCTGTTCTCCGGTGTGTAGCAGCTAGCAGCACCCAGCGGGATCCAAGTCCGTCTCCAGTGGGCATGGTCGACCTCGGTGGGTAAAGTGATCTTTCAGCCAATCATGGAGCTCCTTCGGTCAAGTCAGTCTGACGATCAGGCACCACATGGTCGTGGTATAAGCACTCCTATTGACTCTTCCCTTCTTCTCTATGTGTGTCAATACACAACAGCTAACTTAGCTGGAGAGAGTGATTGCCAAAGTGTAAGTGCAAAATTGTAGACACAGTACCGCTACTCCAGCGAAAATCCTCATATACTTGTGGGCAATGCTCTGACTGTGATCCTCAAGCTAAAGTCAGATACAAGGCATCAGTATACAATCCAACAACGATAAAAAGAGCAGCAGCAAGAAAGTAGTATAAAACGTAGCTTTTATTCAAACGAAAGCATAGGCATAGAAGAACAAAGCTATCACACATCAAGGGTCCTCTGGCTGGCTCGCTTATGCGTTTTAGCATAGAGCCATAGTCATAGCAGTAGAAAGACAGTCACAGGTAAAGTATAAGTACACATTTACATGTATTGTCATTGGCTAAAACCACAATTGCCAATAAAAAAACATCACACCCAGAGTTTATAACCCTTTAAGAACCTAACAGTAACCAGTTCAAGAACACTTGTAGAGAACAGATAGTATAATGTATTGAACATAGCAGTATAAGAAAAAAAACTATATATGTAACAAAGGCAAAAAAGATGTAAATGCTGTAGAACCATTTTATGGCTGCAATAAGTGAGTGCATGCGTATGTACAATAAAAGAGAACTTAATATTGTATGGATTATAAATCTTATATAAGCTATGGCACTATTTGTCTCTTATATTAAGTGTGAAGTTAAAAAAACACAAATAAGATGTATTAATATCAGGCCACATAATACCAGTAGAGGTAGGAAAGGTATTCACAGTATACAGAGGGAGCAAAAGAGTATAATGGATCTATAAGTATTAGTCCCATACTGTGTGTACCAAGGGCAAAGTTTCATATAGAAACCACTCATAAAATATATTTCAAAGATTGGGGAGACAGAGCTAAACGCACCAATAACAACATTAGGATAATAACAGTATGGGAGTGCTGCATAAATGTCATGTATGAAAAATATACAGTATATAAAATATATAGGACTGTCATATTTCCTCAACAGAAGGATTTTTACAAGGGCATATAGGATATAATTCTGATAGCTTAGGATAGGGGGGATATATATATCCAAATCTAAATGAAGGATGATAAGCACAGAGTATGACCCAATAAAGGACCTAAATGGGATATTATTCCCAATAGTTGATTAAATCAAACTCAGAATTAAGTCCCAAAGGTACTCTAGTCTCCCACAGCATTTCACAATTTTGTAGGATGGTATCCCTATTACCCCCTCTTTTTGGATGAGGAATCATGTCTATTGGTTGCCAAGAAAAACAGGAGAGGTCTTTGTTATGTAATTGTGAAAAATGTTGCACCAATGGAGTGGTTGCTTTTCCTACCCAAATAGTGGATAGGTCTTGATCTAATGTCTCTCGAGACCTATATACTGCTTTCCACATTTAGTACAAGTAATACAGTATATGACATATACATTGAAGTACATCTTAAACAGAAGTTGATATTGAAAATTTTACCGGTTACTGTCAACCGTAAGGAGTCAGAAATAGTGAGATACTCACATGTTCCACATCTGGAGCTACCACATCTATATGACCCTTTACTGCTCAACCAAGCACTAGCTTGGTTGGCCGATTTCTTTAATATAGTGGGAGATAAATAGTTACCCAAGGTTTTATTCCTGCAATAGGAACATCAAACCCCTGCCCGAACACAGTCAATGAGTCTGTCATCTGTAACAAGAATTGTAAAATGGTGTTTGACTATTTTACAAATCTCCTCATACTGGGAGCTATAGTCCGTGACAAATGTAACCCCAGTATGGTCCTCCTTTCTCTTGTGCTGCCTATCAACAAGGAGACTTGATCTATTCATTGAAGACACTGCCTTATTAGCCCTACTAAAAATCCTTTTTGGGTACCCTCTTTGTTTCAGGCATTGGGTTACATCCTCCATCTGGATCTGACAGTCAATTATGTCCGAGCAATTCCTTTTCGCCCTTATTAATTGCCCTTTCGCAATAGCGTAGGGCACGTGCCTAGGATGGCAACTTCTGGTGTGAAGCAAGGAATTGACGGATATAGGTTTCCTGTATAGAATTATTGTTTGGAGTGCCACTTAGTACCACATCCAGAAAGTTGATGTCACTTTCATGCATTTCAAACGTAAATTTCAAGCCTTTATCATTACAGTTTATCCTGTATATAAAGTCCTCAAACTCTTCCATATTGCCCTTCCATATCAGGATCAGGTCAAAAGATGTGGGACAGCTCCCACCACCCCATAAAGAGGTTAGTGTACGAGGGGGGAAATTTGGCCCCCATAGCTGTCCCACATTTCTGGAGATAGAAAGTCCCCTCAAACTCTAAGAAATTATGAGTGAGTTAAAAAAGAGAAACTCTTGGGGGCGGAGCCAGGACACCATCGGAGATGGCTGCACCTTAACGTAGCTCCGCAAAGCTGCAATAATAATCATTTGACCACTCGTTTTGGGTAGACAATAACAGACACAGCTGACCTGTACCTTCAACCTTCTGTCGAGGCATCTTATGATCAGATCCAAAAGCAGAGACCCTATTACTGTCTGCGGCCTAGCATGGGATGCTGCGGTGATGAATCACAGACTGCGAAAATAGGCAGACAGCACAACAGGACAGGACTACCCCAGCTTAAATCACGCAGGAGGTATGTGAGTCGGGAGGAGAGAACTGAACAGCGGGTCATTCCCAGATCACAACAGAGCTGTGCTGCACCGGCTGGTGTAGTGACGCAACTAAGCTACTACTATAAGGATGAGGCCTGCAGAACGGACTGCAGTAGCTGTACGCCACCATGAACTCACCTTAAACCAATAGTATACTGTTATATGATGTAAGGCACCACAATTAACACTACCCTGAGTCTGGAAAATACAGCACTTATGATATTTATACATAAAGGTCTAATTTATATGGCTAACAGAATCGGGGCTAAGAAACCGAATACCCACATAGACCAAATGTGAAATACTTTGGGGTTCCACTGAAAGGCCCTGATAAAACTAAGATATAAAGCTGGGAATACTGGTAGCGATCTATAAGAAGCAATTTAAACAGCCCAGAAGCAGGCCCTGATGATCTACAGCTCACACAACTCTAGCATCGCCATTAGGCCTCTGCAGCATAGCATCCAAGCGAAACCAGCAACAAGATAAAACACTTAAAACAGTGGCCAATACTATCACTCCCTTCTTTAAACACACAGAGAAAGCAAGAACTGTCGAAGACACCCCAGAGGACCCGACAGGGGCAATAATATCCTTAACTCCTGCACACACCTCTACACCGACATCATACATGATACTAGACCAAGAACAGGAGGGCCCAGTTACCCTCAAACCAATGGAAGGCCTCATAAATCAAGTTAAGATTTGTATTAAAGAGGAGTGTGCAGATCTGAAAAAGGACATCACAGAACTGGGGCATAGAGTGGAGTCTTTAGAGGAGGATAGAGAAGAGATGACATTGGAACTCCTATCCCTGACTAACAAGATCAGACATCAAGAGAAACATATCGACGACCTTGAATTAAAGATTGATGAAATAGAGAACAGAACATGAAGAAGCAAAATAAGAATAAAGGGGATCCCAGAAACAGTGCTGGGTCCTCATCTCAAGAACTACTTGGATGGTCTATTCAGAGCTTTACTGGCTAAGGAACATCCTGATGAGCATGCTATCCAGATGGAACGAGCACATTTATCCCTGAAACCCAAGCCAATAGATACCAGCCCACCTCGAGATGTTATAATATGTTTCACCAAGTTCCAAGAAAAGGAACTTATCCTTCAACACTCCCGCAAGCAGCAATCCTTTTAATATCAGGGCCACACAATTACATTTTTTGCAGACCTCTCCATACGAACGCTACAAAAGAGAAGAGAATTCTTCTCCTTGACGCAACACCTCAGGCATCTTCAGATCCCATACTGATGGGGCTTTCCAGCCCAGATACATACAAGTGATGAAAAATGGATCAAGAATACACTGTACACACCCCACAGAAAGTGCCACATTTTGTAACAGACTGGGTATTCCGTATCCTGAAAAGGATATCCCCTGAAGTGGGATTCTTCTAAAAATCTCCTACCAGTTCAAAACTACAGACAAGGCCCTGGAGCGAAGTAGCAAGGAAAACCTTGGGCCACAGACCTCAAGCTGAGAATGACGACTCTTATCAATGCGTTACTTGAAAGACCTCAGACACCTTCCCACGATAATGTAAAACCGCACTTATGAATAGTGAAAGTGGTGAATAACCTCCCCTGGAAACAGCTGGGAATATGACCAGACAGATGGGGATCAATCCAATGAAAGATGTGGGCAATTGGCCCGGTTAAGGTCCTTGTTTAATGTTTTCTTTATACATAACTGTTCTGAGACTATATTAGAATGTTTCTGTTATTTTTTATTTTACTGTTGATTTTACTATACTTTTACCTCTCTTGCAACTCACCAAAAAGTTGCTACTGGGGACTTATAAGATACCCTACTACTATGATAATTCCCCCCGGTGGGAAAATATGCCGTAGAAAAACAGGAACCCAGCCGGCAGGACATTCAAGAGGTATTATATATAATTTTTGGTTGTTCTGTTTTTTTTTCCTCTCTCCATTTTCTTTATATGGTTTCCAAGTTTATTCATAGCTTATCTACATCCTAGTATACTGTAACACTAGATAGTATGACCGGCCCTCTGTGTGTCTGTGTTTCTGTATGAATCTACGAGATCCAGAATATATCCTGAGATACAACAAATGTGATAATATTTAAAGGTTGAGCTCAGGCCCACAGAACACTATCAACCAGATAAGTTATTTACTGACTGTAAAAATTTATGATGTTCTTCTTTGTAATTCATAAGTTTAAACTCTGCCCTTAACTACAGTTACAAAAGGCTTTACTAACCACTGACAGCTTTCCCGGTTAGTCTTAAGTTAGACTTGTTTTTTAGGTTTTTGTTCTTTTGTTTTTTATTCAGCTGCTTGTATTAATTCTCTCCTTATACTTGTCTCTTGTCTCTTTTACTTCTTTCTTTATCCCTTCTATCCTATTTCCCCCTTAGCTCTCTCCTCACCCCACCTCCCATTACCCAGGGACTCCTTCCTGTCTACCCCAAAGCCACCCATAGACTCCCTTACTACAACTCCATTTAATACTTTCCACCACATAACCACCATAACCTCAGGAAGAGATAACACACCTCTGAGATACATTCCCCTGACGTTACCACAAAACAATTTGACAACACGTGATACGCTAATACTTACATTGTTACAGTACCATTATGTCGCAATTTTCTTCATTAAATAATTTATTAATAGCCACTCAAAACGTAAAGGGCTTTCTGTCCGCCCAAAAAAAGATCCATAGCTTTCCAGGATTTTTATAAAAAGAATATAGATTTTGTTTTTATACAAGAGACCCACTTTAAAAAAAGACGAAAACCCAGACTCCCAAGCTTTCAATATGACCAACATTTTTTCAGTTCAAACACAACGAGGAAGAATGGGGTGGGCATTCTAATTAAAAAAGGTATCCCCTTTGAGTTACTACACACCAGGAAAGATGAAGAGGGCAGGTTCCTTATTGTGATTGGTCTCTGTTACGGCAGGCCCATAACACTAGTTAATCTTTATGCCCCAAATAGACCACACTCAAAGTTTTTTCGAGCAGTAATGAATGAGGTGTTAGACATAGCCAAAGGCCCTATATTCATAGCGGGAGACTTCAATTTCCCAATGAATCCGGACATTGATACATCCTCTGGAAAGTCCTATATCCCCATGAAACTGATTAAAGCCAATTGTTCAGCACTACAGGCCATACCGACGGTTGATATCTGGAGACTGACTCACACCCTTACCAAAGACTTCACCTTTTTCTCGCAACCACAGAAAACATATACGCAACTTGACTATATACTATGTGACCAGTCTTCTCTTCAACTACTTATAGATGCGAGAATCTCACAAATATCATGGTCGAATCATGCAATGGTGCTGGGCTCATTCGCATGGCCGCAAAAATCGGGACTTAGAGACTCATGGAGATTGAACAATTCGATCTTCACGGACCCCTTAGCCTTCCAGACAATAGCAGACAAGACAAAATTCTTTTTTGAACTAAATAACCCATACGAGACCTCACCAGTGAATAATTGGTAAACCTACAAAAGCATCATTAGAGGCGAAATTATAAAGTTATCCACTCAATCTTGTAAACAACAGGAGGCGAAATATAAAACACTAGTTGCTAACAAACTAGAAAAAGAACAAACCCCTCCTCCAATATACTACTCGCACAAACCCAACAAGCTAGGGAAGACCTTAACCAGCATCTAATTAAAAATGCACATAGACGTGCCCTGGCATTTCAGGGAAATTGATGGCAAGAGCCCTCAAGAAAAAATACTACAAAGCATTCATCAAAAATATAACCAATAAGGACAATGTAGTCAAACATTCAAGCACAGACATAGCCAACTCATTTTCGGAGTACTATAGCAAACTCTACCCTATCCACACCCAAGTCCCCAACAATAAACAAGAACTGATAGATGGGTACCTTGAGCACATTAACCTCCCTTCTCTGACAGAACAAGACAAATCAGAACTTGAGGCCCCAATACTTGTAACTGAAATACAGGACATTATTAGACAACTCCCTCTAGGAAAGGTCCCAGGACCGGATGGCTTCACAGACAAATTCTACAAGATGATGAATAATCAATTAGGCCCCCACCTGCTGACTCTATTCCAACACATAGGACAGGACACTGACTTCTCCCAACAGATGCCAGAGGCAACAATTACAGTTATCCCCAAACCGGGAAAGGACTCCCAAAAAAATTCCAATTATAGACCAATCTTATTAATCGACATCAAGATATACGCCAAATTACTAGCAAATAGACTGAAACATTTTCTCCCTTCATTGATATACCCAGATCAAGTTGGGTCCACAATAATTTTAATTCGGGCTGCCCTCTAAATTTATAAACCAAATTAAAGCTCTATACGCTCAGCCACATGCAAGAGTGATAGTCAACAATACCAAATCCCTATTCTCAACGGCACTCAACAGGGCTGCCCACTGTTGCCACTCTTATTTGCAATGTCGGTCGAGGTACTAGCGGCAAAAATTAGAATGAAAGACGATAAAGGGTATCTCACTGGGTGATAACCACACTAAGTGTTTGCTCTTTGTGGACGACATCCTCTTTACTATCACTGACCAACGACACTCCTTACCCCCCCTTCTTGCTGCTTTACGAGATTACAAACAACACTCAAATTTTTTTAATCAACATGGAGAAATCTGTGATAATGCCCTTAAATTTAGACCACATAGACAGCTCCTTTATATCAGCAAACACGGATTTCCTTAGCTCCAACTCCTTAAAATATCTAGGATTGACTGTTAGAGACAATCGAGACAAATTTTATGAAACTCAAAAAAACTATTGACTTGGAACTACACAACTGGCATAGGTCCGGCCATTTTTTGTGGCTTGGCCGAATCTATGCAGTCAAGATGTCTATTCTTCCAAAAATGTTGTATCTCATACAAACTTTAGTAATTACACCCTCCACATCATACCTGACTTCATTACAAAGCACAATAAACAATTTTATCTGGGCCTACAACAAACCAAGAGTTTCATGTGCCACACTATACCTCCCCAAAGAGCTGGGGGGCCTCGGTCTCCCTAATCTAATTAATTATTATTGGGCCAATCACCTTTCTCGTATTGTTACTTCAAACAACATTTGCAACCCTAAGTTGTGGGTATCTATAGAATCACAACTCCTGGGAGACTTCCCATTGGGAACCATTTGTTGGATACCACAAGCATTGCGCCCGGTCTCCGCCCTCATAAGTCCTATTATTAATGAAACCCTTAAAACATGGGATAAAGTGATACATCTGCACCATATATCCACCGCATTTTCGCCTCTCACTCCACTTATAAATAGGAAATTTTACCCTAGATTAAGTTCTTACCTCCCTAGGCCCTACAAAGGGATTCCCTCACATCTCCCAATATACTCACTCCTTAGAAATGGAACGGTCAAGACCCAACTGGAACTGAAAGATGAAATAGGTTACCCGCTTGACACATGGTTTACATATCTACAGGTTAGGCACTTTATTCAAACACACGCTAATAAACAACACTTTACAAGAGAACTTACCCTGTTTGAAAATATATGCTTGATGACTAAAACACCTAAACATCTCATCTCAATCACCTATAGTCTACTGCAAACGACGAATGATACAAAGTGCCCCACATTTTGTGACCAATGGGAAAGGGAACTAAATATTTCACTGATAGAAGCTGACTGGAAGAAAAGCTATTTGTCTACAAAAAAATCTTCCATCTCCTCGGCCATAGTTGAAACCAACTACAAGGTACTGTCGAGATGGTACCTCACACCTTCTCGCCTACATCAGATCTATCCGGCTACTTCCTCTGGTTGTTGGAGAGCCTGCAGAGAAAGTGCCACTCCGTCACATATCTGGTGGTTTTGTCCTACACTGAGGGAATTCTGGGATCAAGTGCAACAAGTAATTAATAAAAAATTAAACCTGCAGTTGGCTTTAAACCCACAGATAGTTCTCCTCAACATTCTACCACATAGTAATTGCCACTACCGCTTAACCCTACTAAAAATCTTACTTAATAGTGCAAAGAGAGTGATTCCTCGTTATTGGAAAAAAACTCAAGTTCCCACCCTTGGCCAATGGCTTAGAGAAGTAGATTATACCTTATCACTGGAAGAAATGTACCATAGTTACCACAAACAGACAGAACACTTTCTTAATGTGCTGATGATTTGGAAGGAGACGTAGCCCTGACAAGTTCTATTACCGACTTAGTTCGAACAATCGAAATATGGTTTAGCAGCATGAGTGGGGAAAAATACAATAACTATAACTAAATACCCTTGGAGTCAAATAACTCTGGTTATCTCCCCTATCCCTTCCTCCCCTAATTCATACCTGCCTGTTACTTTTTTCTCCTAAATTCCCCTTGCCTTCTTTTATCTCTCTTTTTTTTTTTCTCTCTCTTTTGTTTTTTCCTTCTCTTCACCAATACTATACCAGATTATACCTGTGTGGGTTGTTGCTACAACTTTAAAGATTTATGAATACAATATTGCATTAACCCTGATGTACATGACAAACAGATGTAACAACTTCTGTACGCATATTTCTATTTCTGTTTTCTTGTTATGCTGAAAATTAATAAAAATGATTTACAACCAAAAAAAAAAAAAGAGAAACTTTTAAAATCTCTGAAATATAGAGAGGCTAGAGAGGCTTTATATCGCCATTTAAATTTTACCACATATATAACAGGGGATCCATAGTTGATAATTTCTATAAGAGAGTGGAAAGAGACCTCAAATCTCTAGCAGTCAAAAGTCAAACAATCTGAGTGAAAAGGAGAGAGAGGCCCTAGAGCAATTTGTTAAGAACCAAGACATTGTGATATGCAATGCCGACAAGGGGGGTTCAGTAGTAGTAATGGACAGTATTGAATATATAAAAGAAGCAAACCGCCAACTCCAAGACACTCAAAGTTATACTACACTGACCTCAAACCCTACTTGTCTTTTCCAGAGAGACTTGTTGTACTTTCTGGATGATGGTGTTGAAGGAGGTCACATTGATAGAGATACAGCCACATATATTTATGTTGAGCATCCAGTGACCCCTGTTTTCCACAGTCTCCCGAGGTGCACAAGTCCCTCCAGGAGGTCAAAGGTCGCCCTATTGTTAGCGGCATAGGGTCCCTCTTCGAGCATCTTTCTCAGTGGCTCGATTCCATCCTACACCCATTTGTGGAAGCATTGTGCAGTTTTTTAAGAGATACCAAACAGCTAGTCAGACAGGTTGACAATTTAAGCTGGGAAAATTATATGTACAGGTGGGCTACGATTGATGTGACTGCCCTTTACTCCTCCATCCCCCATGACAAGGGGATGGAAGCTAGTTTCTCTTTTTTAACTCACTCATAATATCTTTGAGTTTAAGGGTACTTTCGATCTCCAGAGATATGGGACAGCTATGGGGGCCAAATTTGCCCCCACATACGCTAACCTCTATATGGGGTGGTGGGAACTGTCCCACATCTTTGGAGATGAGAACCCTTACAGAAGGAACATAGGCCTAGATTTGGAGTTTTGTCGGTAACGACCCGCGTAGCTAACGCCGGCCTTTTTCTGGCCGCAACATAAAAATAACTCTGGTATTGAGAGTCCACATAAAGGCTGCGTTAGGCTCCAAAAAAGGAGCGTAGAGCATTTTTAACGCAGCTTCAACTCTCGATACCAGAGTTGCTTACACAAGGGGCCAGCCTCAAAAACGTGCTCGTGCACGATTCTCCCATAGAAAACAATGGGGCTGTTTGAGCTGAAAAAAAACCTAACACCTGCAAAAAAGCTGCGTTCAGCTCCTAACGCAGCCCCATTGTTTGCTATGGGGAAACACTTCCTACGTCTGCACCTAACACTCTAACATGTACCCCGAGTCTAAACACCCCTAACCTTACACTTATTAACCCCTAATCTGCCGCCCCCGCTATCGCTGACCCCTGCATATTATTATTAACCCCTAATCTGCCACTCCATAAACCGCCGCTACTTACATTATCCCTATGTACCCATAATCTGCTGCCCTAACATCGCCTACCCCTATATTATATTTATTAACCCCTAATCTGCCCCCCACAACGTCGCCTCCACATGCCTACACTTATTAACCCCTAATCTGCCGAGCGGACCTGAGCGCTACTATAATAAAGTTATTAACCCCTAATCCGCCTCACTAACCCTATAATAAATAGTATTAACCCCTAATCTGCCCTCCCTAACATCGCCGACACCTAACTTCAATTATTAACCCCTAATCTGCTGACTGGAGCTCACCACTATTCTAATAAATGTATTAACCCCTAAAGCTAAGTCTAACCCTAACACTAACACCCCCCTAAATTAAATATAATTTACATCTAACGAAATTAATTAACTCTTATTAAATAAATTATTCCTATTTAAAGCTAAATACTTACCTGTAAAATAAATCCTAATATAGCTACAATATAAATTATAATTACATTGTAGCTATTTTAGGATTAATATTTATTTTACAGGCAACTTTGTAATTATTTTAACCAGGTACAATAGCTATTAAATAGTTAAGAACTATTTAATAGTTACCTAGTTAAAATAATTACAAAATTACCTGTCAAATAAATCCTAACCTAAGTTACAATTAAACCTAACACTATACTATCATTAAATTAATTAAATACAATACCTACAAATAACTACAATGAAATAAACTAACTAAAGTACAAAAAATAAAAAAGAACTAAGTTAAAAAAAATAAAAAAATATCTACAAACATAAGAAAAATATTACAACAATTTTAAACTAATTACACCTACTCTAAGCCCCCTAATAAAACAACAAAGCCCCCCAAAATAAAAAATGCCCTACCCTATTCTAAATTACTAAAGTTAAAAGCTCCTTTACCATACCAGCCCTGAACAGGGCCCTTTGCGGGGCATGCCCCAAGAAGTTCAGCTCTTTTGCCTGTAAAAAAAACATACAATACCCCCCCAACATTACAACCCACCACCCACATACCCCTAATCTAACCCAAACCCCCCTTAAATAAACCTAACACTAAGCCCCTGAAGATCTTCCTACCTTGTCTTCACCATACCAGGTTCACCGATCGGTCCTGAAGAGCTCCTCCGATGTCCTGATCCAAGCCCAAGCGGGGGGCTGAAGATGTCCATGATCCGGTAGAAGTCTTCATCCAAGCGGGGCAGAAGAGGTCTTCCATCCGATTGAAGTCTTCATCCAGGCGGCATCTTCTATCGACATCCATCTGGAACGGAGCGGCAGCATCCTGAAGACCTCCGACGCGGAACATCCATCCTGGCCGACGACTGAACGACGAATGACGGTTCCTTTAAATGGCGTCATCCAAGATGGCGTCCCTCCAATTCCGATTGGCTGATAGGATTCTATCAGCCAATCGGAATTAAGGTAGGAATATTCTGATTGGCTGATGGAATCAGCCAATCAGAATCAAGTTCAATCCGATTGGCTGATCCAATCAGCCAATCAGATTGAGCTCGCATTCTATTGGCTGTTCCGATCAGCCAATAGAATGCGAGCTAAATCTGATTGGCTGATTCCATCAGCCAATCAGAATATTCCTACCTTAATTCTGTGGTACTAAGTGGTACTAAGTGGCACTCCAATAAAAAAAACATCTATACAGGAAACCTATATCCGTCAATTCCTTGCTTCACGCCAAAAGTTGCCATCCTAGGCACGTGCCCTACGCTATTGTGAAAGGGCAATTAATAAGGGCGAAAAGCAATTGCTTGGACATAGATGACTGTCAGATCCAGATGGAGGATGTTACCCAATGCCTGAAACAAAGAGGGTACCCCAAAAGGATTGTTAGTAGGGCTAATAAGGCAGTGTCTTCAATGAAGAGATCAAGTATCCTTGTTAATAGGCAGCACGAGAGAAAGGAGGACCATGCTCGGGTTACATTTGTCACTGACTATAGCTCCCAGTATGAGGAGATTTGTAAAATAGTCAAACACCATTTTACGATGCTTGTTGCAGATGACAGACTCTTTGACCGTGTTCAGTCAGGGGTTAGATGTTCCTATCGCAGAAATAAAACCTTTGGTAACTATTTATCTCCCACTGTATTAAAGAAATCGGCCAACGAAGTTAGTGCTTGGTTGAGCAGTAAAGGGTGTGGTAGCTCCAGATGTGGAACATGTGAGTATCTCACTATTTCTGACATCTTCCGGTCGACGGTAACCGGTAAAATTAACAATATCAACTTCTGTTTAAATTGTACTTCAATGTATGTCATATACTATACTGTATCACTTGTACTAAATGTGGAAAGCAGTATATAGGTCTCACTATGAGAGACATTAGATCTAGAGTGAGAGAACACCTATCCACTATTAGGATAGGAAAAGCAACCACGCCATTGGTGCAACATTTTTCACAATTACATAACAAAGACCTCTCCTGTTTTTCTTGGCAACCAATAGACATGATTCCTCGTCCAAAAAGAGGGGGTAATAGGGATACCATCCTACAAAAATGTGAAATGATGTGGATATTTAAGCTTGAGACTAGAGTACCTTTGGGACTCAATTCTGAGTTTGATTTAATCAACTATTGGGAATAATATCCCATTTAGATCCTTTATTGGGTCATACTCTGTGCTAATCATCCTTTATTAAGATTTGGATATATATATCCCCCCTGTCCTAAGCTATCAGCATTATATCCTATATGCCCTTGTAAGAATCCTTCTGTCAAGGAAATATGACAGTCCTATATATTATATATATATTTTTCATACATGACATTTATGCAGCACTTCCATACTGTTATTATCCTAATGTTGTTATTGGTGCATTTAGCTCTGTCTCCCCAATCTTTGAAACATATTTTATGAGTGGTTTCTATATGAAACTTTGCCCTTTGTACACACAGTATGGGACTAATTCTTATAGATCTTTTATACTCTCTCACTCCCTCTGTATACTGTGAATATCTTTCCTACCTCTACTGGTATTTTGTGGCCTGATATTAATACATCTTATATGTGGCTTTTTAACTTCACACTTAATGTTGTATGAATTATAGATCTTATATAAGCTATGACACTATTTGTCTCTTATATTAAGTTCTCCTTCATTGTACATACGCATTCACTCACTTATTGCAGCCATAAAATGGTTCTACAGCATTTACATCTTTTTTGCCTTTGTTACATATGTAGTTTTTTTCTTATACTGCTATGTTCGATACATTATACTATCTGTTCTTTACAAGTGTTCTTGAACTGGTTACTGTTAGGTTCTCAAAGGGTTATAAACTCTAGATGTGATGTTTTTAATTGGCAATTGTGGTTTTAGCCAATGACAATACATGTAATTGTGTACTTATACTTCACCGGTGACTGGCTTTCTACAGGTATGACTATGGCTCTATGCCGAAATGCGTAAGCAAGCCAGCCAGAGGACCCTTGATGTGTGACAGATTTGTTCTTTTATGCCTATGCTTTCGTTTGAATAAAAACTACATTTTATACTACTTTCTTGCTGCTGCCTTTTTTATCGTTGGTTTGTATTGCTTTGCCTTATTCACTCAAAATTGATCTAAATATTTTCTTTGCAAGGATAATAGTTTGCATTATCTTTCTTTTAACTTTCCAAAGCAGTTCTTGATTCTTGTGTAATTAAAACCCACATGCAGAGCAAAGAAGGATTGGTTTTCATATCATTTAGTTATTACATTTTTTTTTTCTCAGCAGTTTAAATTTTTTTTTTTTGCTGGCTACTAAGGTTACATTATTGCTTTAATTCCACCTTATTCTTTTTCCCTAGGATATTAAATACCTTGGACAGCATGTGTCTGGTGTGATTAACTGTGACTACCATTATGTAGATAGTTTAGACTGGAAATAAAGTGTTAATACCCAGAATTATATAAGCACCAATAAAATATTTCTTCAGAAATATTACACAGAATGCTTAGACGGAAAAATAATTCCAAATGCAATAGGAAATCTGAGTTCTGTGCATAACTTTTGTATTAAAACATTTTAAAAGTTCATGAAATATATACAAAAGAAAATTGATATACAACAAATGTGCAATATTCATAGCACCAAACCACAAATAAATTATAGAGGTTAAGGAAATCTATATAGAATATATATTTTACTCACAAAATTAAGATTTATATATTTTCCCTTGACTACTATTAAAGATTTGAGGTTTAGAGGAGTCTATTATACACATTGCTCAAGTTTTTCTTTATGTATATAGTTACATCAGGTGCACCACTCTTAAACAGGAACTGCATTTGTTACAATGGGAGTATATTTGGACATATAATAGTTTGCTTTCACACTTGCTCTTATACACAATCAGTAAATCTCTTTTACATCAAAAGCAGTAATTTAAAACAGTGTGCCTTTAACTTCTGGACAGCAATCAGTGCCAAACTCTCTGTAATCTAACATTTCTAAGTTACCTTTAAAGATAAAAGTATTACTTTCTTTTCATCAGAGAGAATAACAGTCTCCAAAAAGGAAATGGCTGGCATTTATGTTGTAACCATATAAACGTATAGGCGGAGCAGTTGAGTTTGCTAGTTCTTTGGCATCGTCTATAAGTAGAATACTAAAATACCCTAGGGCAGTGATTTTTAACCTTTTTTTTGCCGTGGCACACTTTTTTACATTAAAAAATCCTGTGGCACACCACCATCCCAAAATAAACAAGCAAAGTTTAAAAAATATGTCACACTGTTGTCAGTCTGCCGTGGCACACCAGAGGATCTCTCACGGCACACTAGTGTGCCACGGCATACTGGTTTAAAAACACTGCCCTACGGTGATAGAGACCATATAGGTCACAAAATCTCCAACAAAAGAATAATAGTAGAGCTTCCCAATGTACAAAATATATGTGTTATATATAAAACACAAAACAATATAAATTCCAGTAATAAATTGTATATTATGTACAGCTTGTGCTATAGCACAACTTAAAAATGTATTGCCAAAAAATGTATAATATATAAGGATCAGTAAAAAATAAAATAAAAAAAATATTTCATATGGACTCTGAATAAGACTCTAAATTGTGTGGCCATCTATATAATTATATATGCTATATGGTCAAAAGTATGTGACCTTCTGTCCATAACACCTATATGAGCTCCTCTCTAAAGCCCTGATCATCAAAATTGTAGTTCAGACTTCACACAGGCTAAACTTACTGAATACTCAAAAGAAAAGGACTGAACTCTCAAGCACTGTGAGGTTTCTCTCATTTCTGTATCTGTAGGAGACACAAGCCCAGTGCCATATAATTCATATGAGAGATTTGTTACACTTACACTTTGTGCATTGCATTTTATATTACTTTACACTTCAGATTGGGTCATTTCAGTATTATTGCATTTAAGCTTTGTACTTTTTCTTTTATATATTAATATATTTAGATGTAGATGCCTTCCATACACCTAAATTACAAGTTATGCGCTAAACCCGGTGCATTAATAACGCTAAGAATTTAGAGGTACCACACTTTCCATAGTGCTGCCATTACAAGTTACAGAAAAACCTTCTTGTGTTGTGTGATATGGTGCAATAAGTTCCATACTGCACATAAGCCAAGTCCTGACTTAACGTCAGGGGCGAAACTACAGGGGGTGCAGAGGTCGTAATTGGTGGGGGCCCAAGGGTGGGGCCCAGCTTAAAAAAATAAAATACATTTTACAACAAAAATGTTTACTGCACTGCCTGCACTGATATAATGTGAGTGTGACATGATGCTTCACTAGTGTCTCTGACTACAGGGGTTAGTGTTTTACCCATTGGTGTTTATGTGTGTGTGTGTGTATGTATGTATGTGACTGTGTGTGTATTTATGCATGTATGTGTGTGTGTATGTTTGTGGAACCAGCAAATTACAGACCATGTTACTACAGCATGGGGGGGGGGCACTATACAGTAACACTATATACAGTACGGGGGGGCTGGACCATGTCACAGACTACTGTGGTCACTTTATAAAGTACTGGGGCGGGTAAGGTCAGGCCAGCCATCTCACAGGCAGATTAAAGACTGTGTAACTGACTCACTATATACAGTACTGGTGGGTTAAACAGTGTCACTATATACAGTAATAGGGGGTCAGATCATCTCACAGACTGTGGGCACAGGGTACCTCCTTTTGCAGACGTAATCTGATTCACATTTTTTTCTGTGTTAAATGAAAAAAAAAAAATATGTATCAAATTCACTTTTTTTGGGGTGGGTGGGTGGGGGGGGGGCCCTTCTTAGATTCTTGCACCTGGGCCCTGTGGTTTCTAGTTATGCCTCTGCTTGACGTGCTTGTGCATGTTTTCCCCCCATAGACATCAATGGAGAAAAAGTGTTAGAAAAAAACTAACACCCGCGATTGCGGAATGGCGATCGCTATAATGCAATCCCCATTGATGTCTATGGAGACAAGTAGGTTATGTATAAATCTTACACCCTAACATAAACCCCTAGTCTAAATACCCCTTATCCACTGCCCCCTGACAACGCTGACACTAAATAAAGCTATTGACCCCTAAACCACTGCCCCGAACAGCAGAGACACTAAATAAAGTGGAGAATCCTCTTCATGCGATCATCCGCCGCACACTGAAGACTTTAATGCAAGGTATCCGTTTTATATTGGGGTACCTTGCATTCCTATTAGCTGAAATTTTGAAATCAGCCGATAGGATGAGAGCTGCTTAAATCCTATTGGCTGATTTGAACAGTTTTACTGTTAGGGGGTACTTTGTAATTTTTTTATGTAAAAGAACTGATTGCTTCAGGGCAATACCCTACAAAAGTCCCTTTTAAGGGCTTTTGGTAGTTTATTGTTAGATAAAGGGGTGTTTTTATTTTGGGGTGACTTTTTTGTTTTTATTGGGGTATTAGATTAGGTTTAATTTTTATTATTTTGGATAATTTTGTTTATTCATTTTTTTGTAATTTTAGTTTGTTGTTTTATCGTAGTGCTACGATTTTTTAATTTTGTAACAGGTTTTTTTTTTTTTTTTTAAATAGTAATGTTAGGTTTATTTATAGTTTAAGCTTAGTTTTTTTTTATTTCACACAAGTTTTTATTGTTTTTAAGGTAGTAATATTGTAACTTTATTTTAAAGTTAGGGGGATGTTAGGTTTAGGGGCTAATAGTTTAATTTAGTGTGTGGCAATGTGGGGGGCTGGTGGTTTAGGGATTAATAGGTTTATTTTAGTATTAGAGATGCGGGGGGAAGGCGCATTAGGGGTTAATAGGTTTATTTAGTGTTGGCAATGTGGGGGTTGGCAGTTTAGGGATTAATAGGTTTATTTAGGTGTTAGCGATGTGGGGGGGTTTGGCGGTTTAGGGGTTAATATGTTTATTTAGTGTTGGCGATGTGGGGGGCAACGGATTAGGGGTTAATAGGTTTATTGTAGTATTTGCGATGCAGGGGATAACGGTTTATGGGTGTTAGTGTACTTTGTAACATTTTTGTTATGAGTTTTGTGAAACATTTTTGTTTCGCAAAATCCATAACTGCTGGTCTTTTTTAGCAGAATGGTAACTGGAAAACCCCTGGGGCTGTAAAAAAAGGCTCAGTTTGCATAAATTACCATTTAAACTGTGGAATGTTTTCACTACAATATATCTTACTTCTTTCTATATTTTAGTATATATTACCTTCTGTTAGTTAAAATAAGTGCATTGTGATTATTGAGCAAAATTCACCTGGCATAGAGCTGACGAGATGAATTGGTGAGACCAACTTGTTTAAAATGCTTACTTACTAAAATGCTTCAGACTTACCTTTGGAAATTCAATGTTCAGCCCAGGGAACTGCCCTCTCCCTCCCACTTTCTGTTACTGTCAGTTTTAGTTTTACAATGGAGGAAATACAAAGTGCAATGTAAGTTGTAAAAGATACACAGAAAAATACTAAGTATGATCCTAATTGTTAAAGTAACACAGAAACTTTCAAACAAGATCAGAATTTGTAAAATACCTGTTGGATCTAAATTTAAACATATTACAATAGAAAATAGAAAGTGCAAAGCTTGAATGCAATAATACTGAAAGTATCCAATGTGAAGTGTAAAGTAATATATAATTGTGTAAAAGTGCAACAAAACTCTCATAGCATGCAGTGCTATATTGCACTGGGCCTGTCTCTCCTTCATATACAGAAATGAGAGAGATCTTACAGTGCTGGAGAGTTCCACTATTTATCTATTGAGCATTCAGTGAGTTCAGCCCTTGTGAAGTCGGAACTACAATTTCTCTCCAACCTGGAGAATCTTTGATCATCAGGTCCTAAGTATTTGTCTTTGGTATATAAACAGAGATAATATAAAGAAGCATGTATGTGTACAATAAGTGATTAAATAAGCAGATCTGATTTCACTGCAAGCTCAATCCATTTTATTGGTTAGTGGTTTCAAAGAACAAAACCAGCTATTTCATATACAAAAAATAAAATAAAAAACTTTTCATATATTTTATACTCTGCAGCTGGTACAACAAGTCGTTGGAAATACATTTAGAGAAAAACATTGTTACAGTACACTGTCTCTTTAAATTTAGGGTTACTAAGTTACAACACGACAAAGCCCATTACCTTACTAAAGCTCACATCTTTCAGAGTTACATTAAAAATAAATGGGCACAAAATAAATAATGTCTCAAAGTTTTCCTTTAAGTCCTTATATAGAAAGTGAGAGTTTTATGCCCATTAAAGCTACATTGTGGTTATTTTTTTCTTCTTCTTCATTTAAATGAAAATAGGGCATTTCTGAATGTATTTCAACTTTTTTTTTTTAAAGACTCATGTTTCTGTCCAACCCCCCACCCCCAAAAACTGTTTTCTTGCCATACTTGCAGGTGTGTGTCTCTCACCTCTAGTAAATCAGAAGCACTTGTCCTTATTAGCCATTGAGGATTAGCAGAAGTTCTAAACAGTACTGTAGTATCAGTTTCAATTTCAATGTGAACAGCTTCTCAGCATTTTTTTTGTAAAATACATCTTTTGACAAATGCTGGTCTTTCTAATGCATGATAGAATGATTTTTAGTACAAAGACACATTTTTAGAGAGTAAAGTGGATCAAGTAAACTGAGTTTCTCCATCTCGCAGTGCCTGTAGTCAATGTTATTTAGTCAAGTTTATTTAATTGGCAGCAAATCTGCAAGAGGCGGCATTGCAATGATAAATGCCGACAGCATATGCTGTCGGCATTTATCATTGTGCGGCGGACATGATACGCTACATCGTATCATGTCCGCTCACACGTTAATAAATACAGGGAGTGCAGAATTATTAGGCAAATGAGTATTTTGACCACATCATCCTCTTTATGCATGTTGTCTTACTCCAAGCTGTATAGGCTCGAAAGCCTACTACCAATTAAGCATATTAGGTGATGTGCATCTCTGTAATGAGAAGGGGTGTGGTCTAATGACATCAACACCCTATATCAGGTGTGCATAATTATTAGGCAACTTCCTTTCCTTTGGCAAAATGGGTCAAAAGAAGGACTTGACAGGCTCAGAAAAGTCAAAAATAGTGAGATATCTTGCAGAGGGATGCAGCACTCTTAAAATTGCAAAGCTTCTGAAGCGTGATCATCGAACAATCAAGCGTTTCATTCAAAATAGTCAACAGGGTCGCAAGAAGCGTGCGGAAAAACCAAGGCGCAAAATAACTGCCCATGAACTGAGAAAAGTCAAGCGTGCAGCTGCCAAGATGCCACTTGCTACCAGTTTGGCCATATTTCAGAGCTGCAACATCACTGGAGTGCCCAAAAGCACAAGGTGTGCAATACTCAGAGACATGGCCAAGGTAAGAAAGGCTGAAAGACGACCACCACTGAACAAGACACACAAGCTGAAACGTCAAGACTGGGCCAAGAAATATCTCAAGACTGATTTTTCTAAGGTTTTATGGACTGATGAAATGAGAGTGAGTCTTGATGGGCCAGATGGATGGGCCCGTGGCTGGATTGGTAAAGGGCAGAGAGCTCCAGTCCGACTCAGACGCCAGCAAGGTGGAGGTGGAGTACTGGTTTGGGCTGGTATCATCAAAGATGAGCTTGTGGGGCCTTTTCGGGTTGAGGATGGAGTCAAGCTCAACTCCCAGTCCTACTGCCAGTTTCTGGAAGACACCTTCTTCAAGCAGTGGTACAGGAAGAAGTCTGCATCCTTCAAGAAAAACATGATTTTCATGCAGGACAATGCTCCATCACACGCGTCCAAGTACTCCACAGCGTGGCTGGCAAGAAAGGGTATAAAAGAAGAAAATCTAATGACATGGCCTCCTTGTTCACCTGATCTGAACCCCATTGAGAACCTGTGGTCCATCATCAAATGTGAGATTTACAAGGAGGGAAAACAGTACACCTCTCTGAACAGTGTCTGGGAGGCTGTGGTTGCTGCTGCACGCAATGTTGATGGTGAACAGATCAAAACACTGACAGAATCCATGGATGGCAGGCTTTTGAGTGTCCTTGCAAAGAAAGGTGGCTATATTGGTCACTGATTTGTTTTTGTTTTGTTTTTGAATGTCAGAAATGTATATTTGTGAATGTTGAGATGTTATATTGGTTTCACTGGTAAAAATAAATAATTGAAATGGGTATATATTTGTTTTTTGTTAAGTTGCCTAATAATTATGCACAGTAATAGTCACCTGCACACACAGATATCCCCCTAAAATAGCTATAACTAAAAACAAACTAAAAACTACTTCCAAAACTATTCAGCTTTGATATTAATGAGTTTTTTGGGTTCATTGAGAACATGGTTGTTGTTCAATAATAAAATAATCCTCAAAAATACAACTTGCCTAATAATTCTGCACTCCCTGTATACTCCTATAAGTAAGTTTTTAAATGGTTTTATACTGGATTTATATTTCAGTATCTGTACATACTCTTCTTTATAGTATTGTCTATTACATGCAGTTATTTGAAAATTGGTGTACACTATCCCTTTAAGTGAGCAATATGTCACTTAAAGGGACACTAAAGTCAAAATTAAACTTTCATGATTCAGATAGAGCAAGCAGTTTTAAGAGACTTTCCAATTTACTTCAATTATTAATTTTTTGCACCGTTTTTTTATATGCACACTTTCTGTGGCACCAGCTAGCCTCCTACTGAGCATATGCACAAAGTTCTCAGAGTATATGTATACTAGTCTGTGATTGGCTGGTGGCTGTCACGTGATGCAGGGGGCTGAAAAATGGGAAAAAATAGATTTGCTTATTTGAAATTTAGAGTATGTTCTATTGCTTTGTATTTTCATTGTGTACTTGTTAATTATGAAATGTTAGTGTATTTAGAGTTAATATTAGTCTGCACAAAACATATATAATATATCTTGAACATTCATACTTTGTTAAACATTTATGTCCTTTACTTGTTCTCTCACGACATACCCTTAAAACAATATAGTGAAACCACCCCCAAAATACATAAATTGGGATCTAAAGAGAAGAACACACAAATAATTCAGTGATGATGCGATTTAATGGCACTTTACTTAGTTATAGCATGGATTTCAATTTTAAGTTAAAGGGACAGTCTAATCAAAATTAAACTTTCATGATTCAGATAGGGCATACAATTTTAAACAACTTTCCAATGTACTTTTATCATCAAATTAGTATTGCTCTCTTGGTATTCTTTGTTGAAAGCTAAACCTAGGTTATCTCATATGCTAATGTCTAAGCCCTTGAAGGCTGCCTCTTATAATCTCAGTGCATTTTGACAGTTTTGCACAGTTAGACAGCGCTAGTTGATGTGTGCCATATGAATAACATTGTGCTTTATGAGTCAGCACTGATTGGCTAAACTGCAAGTCTGTCAAAAGAACTGAAATAAGGGGCAGAGGCTTAGATACAAGGTAATCACAAAGGTAAAACGTGTATTAATATAACTGTGTTGTTTAGGCAAAACTGTGGAATGGGTAATAAAGGGATTATCTATCTTTTTAAACAGTAACAATTCTGGAGTAGACTGTCCCTTTAACAGTGAAGTAACTGCCATTTACACAATCAGTCAAACATAAGAAATATACTTATGTGTATTATGTACAAATGTATACAATATATATTTTACAATGATTCAGTGTAAAAGACTCATTTGAAGTTTAGAATCTAGCATTAGAACTCAAAATTCCCTTTACAATTAAAACAAGCTGCTTCTGTGATTAACATCATTACTGCTTAACCGACTGATACAGCTGAAGTTGAACGTTATGTAGTTCACAGCATTATTTACAGTCTGATAAACCTCAATGCTGATTGTATATAACATTATCAGCAAATGATAGTATTAAAATTACCAAAGGATATTACTATAACCTGAATGGATTACTGTATAATGAATATAGTATGTTGTGATTAACACATTACTAAAAATAAAGGTTCTACAAACATTACAACACTTTTAAAAGCGGTAACCACTGTACTTTCAAGTGGTAAGTAACCACTGTGCCAATTCCTATCAACCACACAGAGTAATCTAACTACCTTACGCCTAGATTTAGAGTTCTGCTGCCAAAGGGGTGCATTAGCTACGCGTGTATTTTTTTCCCCTGCACCTTTTAAATACCGCTGGTATTTAGAGTTCACAGAAGGGCTGCATTAGGCTCCAAAAAGGGAGCGTAGAGCATAATTTACCGCCACTGCAACTCTATATACCAGCGGTGCTTACGGACGCGGCCAGCTTAAAAAACGTGCTCGTGCACGATTCCCCCATAGGAAACAATGGGGCAGTTTGGGCTGAAAAAAAAACCTAACACCTGCAAAAAAGCAGTGTTCAGCTCCTAACGCAGCCCCATTGTTTCCTATGGGAAAACACTTCCTATATCTGCACCTAACACCCTAACATGTACCCCGAGTCTAAACACCCCTAACCTTACACTTATTAACCCCTAATCTGCCGTCCCCGCTATCGCTGACCCCTGCATATTATTATTAACCCCTAATCTGCCGCTCCGTACACCGCCGCAACCTACGTTATCCCTATGTACCCCTAATCTGCTGCCCCTAACACCGCCGACCCCTATATTATATTTATTAACCCCTAATCTGCCGCCCCCAACGTCGCCGCCACCTACCTACAATTATTAACCCCTAATCTGCCGACCGGACCTCACCGCTACTCTAATAAATGTATTAACCCCTAAAGCTAAGTCTAACCCTAACACTAACACCCCCTTAAGTGAAATATAATTTTATTATAACTAAATAAAATAATTCTTATTAAATAAATTAATCCTATTTAAAGCTAAATACTTACCTGTAAAATAAACCCTAATATAGCTACAATATAAATAATAATTATATTGTAGCTATTTTAGGATTAATATTTATTTTACAGGCAACTTTGTATTTATTTTAACCAGGTACAATAGCTATTAAATAGTTAATAACTATTTAATAGCTACCTAGATAAAATAATTACAAAATTACCTGTAAAATAAATCCTAACCTAAGTTACAATTAAACCTAACACTACAGTATCAATAAATAAATTATTATTGATCCGATCAGCCAATAGAATGCGAGCTCAATCTGATTGGCTGATCCAATCAGCCAATCGGATTGAACTTCAATCTGATTGGCTGATTCAATCAGCCAATCAGATTTTTCTTGGATGACGTCCCTTAAAGGAACCTTCATTCGTCGTTAGTCCGCCGGTGAAGAAGGATGGCTCCGTGTCGGCTGCTTGAAGATGGTCCCGCTCCGCGCCGGATGGAAGAAGATAGAAGATGCCGCTTTGATGAAGATGTCTGCCGGTCCGGATGTCCTCTTCTGCCCGGATAGGATGAAGACTATGGACCCTCTGGAGGAGCTCTTCTTACCGGATAGGAGGAAGACTTCGGACCCTCTTCTGGAGGGATCGGTGATACCCATCATGGTGAAGACAAGGTAGGAAGATCTTCAGGGGCTTAGTGTTAGGTTTTTTTAAGGGGGGTGTGGGTTAGATTAGGGGTATGTGGGTGGTGGGTTGTAATGTTGGGGGGGTATTGTATGGGTTTTTTTACAGGCAAAAGAGCAGAATTCTTTGGGGCATGCCCCGCAAAAGGCCTTTTTAAGGGCTGGTAAGGTAAAAGAGCTTTACAATTTTTATTTTAGAATAGGGTAGGGCATTTTTTTATTTTGGGGGGCTTTGTTATTTTTTTTAGGGGGCTTAGAGTAGGTGTAATTAGTTTAAAATTCTTGTAATTTTTTTTTATTTTTTGTAATTTAGTGTTGTTGTTTTTTGTAATTTAGTGGTTGTTGATATAGTTGATATAATTGTAGATAATTGTATATAGTTTAGTTAAGTGATTTATTGATAGTGTAGTGTTAGGTTTAATTGTAACTTAGGTTAGGATTTATTTTACAGGTAATTATTTTATCTAGGTAGCTATTAAATAGTTATTAACTATTTAATAGCTATTGTACCTGGTTAAAATAAATACAAAGTTGCCTGTAAAATAAATATTAATCCTAAAATAGCTACAATATAATTATTATTTATATTGTAGCTATATTAGGGTTTATTTTACAGGTAAGTATTTAGCTTTAAATAGGATTAATTTATTTAATAAGAATTATTTTATTTTGTTAGAATAAAATTATATTTAACTTAGGGGGGTGTTAGGGTTAGAGTTAGACTTAGCTTTAGGGGTTAATACATTTATTAGAGTAGCGGCGAGGTCCGGTCGGCAGATTAGGGGTTAATACTTGAAGTTAGGTGTCGGCGATGTTAGGGAGGGCAGATTAGGGGTTAATACTATTTATTATAGGGTTTTTGAGGCGGGAGTGAGGCGGATTAGGGGTTAATAACTTTATTATAGTAGCGGTGAGGTCCGGTCGGCAGATTAGGGGTTAATAATTGTAGGTAGGTAGCGGTGACATTGGGGGGGGCAGATTAGGGGTTAATAAATATTATGTAGGGGTCGGCGATGTTAGGGGCAGCAGATTAGGGGTACATAGGGATAATGTAGGTGGCGGCGGTGTGCGGTCGGCAGATTAGGGGTTAAAAAATGTAATAGAGTGGCGGCAATGTGGGGGGGGGCTCGGTTTAGGGGTACATAGGTAGTTTATGGGTGCTAGTGTACTTTAAAACGCAGTAGTTAAGAGCTTTATGAACCGGCGTTAGCCCAGAAAGCTCTTAACTCCTGGCTTTTCTCTGCGGCTGGAGTCTTGTCGTTAGAGTTCTAACGCTCACTTCAGCCAAGACTCTAAATACCAGCTTTAGAAAGATCCCATTGAAAAGATAGGATACGCAATTGGCGTAGGGGGATCTGCGGTATGGAAAAGTCGCGGCTGGAAAGTGAGCGTTAGACCCTTTCATGACTGACTCTTAATACCAGCGGGCGGTAAAAACCAGCGTTAGGACCCCCTAACGCTGGTTTGGACGGCTAACGCAGAACTCTAAATCTAGGCGTTAGATACTAGGCAGTATGCTGTGGATTATACAAGCAGTATTTCTCTAACCACAACCATTATTTGGGAGTAGGTGATTACTGCATAATTTTCCGATATTTCTGCACAGAAGTAACACTAAGTTGTTTTTTCTGATACCCTCACAACTTATTGTACATAATGGCGATTTCATTAATAGTATAATATGTAGTTGATATCTATTCAAGCCTAGTTTTCGCCAGCATTTTAGTTTTATATTATCACCCACTTTTTTAACATTGTTTCAATAGAAGTTTGTGTTTTATTTACTTTTTTTACTATTACTGACATACACGCCACACTATTATACAATACATACAACGGGTGACTTTGAGTGCTTATTTAATATCGCTCTTTTTGTTCAGTTCTATAACTGAATTTTTGAAACTCTATGAATTGATATATAGCACCTTCTAAGCCACAGAAATAGTTTTTGAAGCCAAATTTATAATTCAAGTAGTAATTCACTCCATATATACATATGTAGTGCTAAACAGTATAGCATTGGTGACAGTGTCATTCTGGGGGTAAGCAAATAGGGATTCTTGCCTAGATTTGCAAATTTTCCATATCTCATAATTTCTGTTTAAATAGAGTGATAGCAAAAATGCTAACAAATCTTAGGTACTTTGAGCACATTTATCTCTAAAATGTTCAGTAGTGAAGGGGTTAAATTATATGCTTCCTTAGAGTTTGAGGAGTTAAATCATCCTGGATTTGCCTAGCTATGCACTCACACAATTGGTTGCACAAAAGCGGGGGTAATTGATTGTGTAGTTTTAAATGTGGGAAGCGAATGCTACCTCTCTAGTCCTGAACTCAAACAGACAGGTTCCTGGCTGGGAACCTTATCTGCGGTCTATTTCATAAATGAGATCCCATGTGGTTAAGACACCTGCATCTCACTATGCTCTGGAAGAAAGGAGTTATGCTAAATACCAAGTGGAAAATTTGGTAATTAAAGCAAATTGGAAAGGTTTTTAAAATTGTAAGCACTATATGATTGATTTAAGTTTGACTTCTATGTCCCTTTAACTTGTATAAGGAACTTTATTTCTACTTAATAACACGTGATGACAACCAGACTGATTATACAACTGATCGGAAATTATTTATTAAAAAAAAATCACTGTTGATTTTAAAGAGGTAAAAGGATTAATGTTTTACTTCCATACTTTTTTTAAGCCGTACCGCAGTGATCACATTTTCCAGATTTGTAAAAAGTACCTCTAATGCAAAACAAATCTAATGTTAAATAATAAAATATTTAAACAAAAAATAACCTTCCACTGAGGATGTCATAGCTATTTATATTAAGACAAAAGACAAGCTTAATTATTTAAGAAAGCACTGTATGACTTTGATTTTATTAAAAGACCTAAAGGTTCAGAATTAGTAGTCTGACATGTGGTTTGTGTTGAGGTCATGTCAATATGATTTGTTCTGGATCTTAAACTTTTATTTGTATTCTTCTATATCTGCTATAAAGAAGGGCAAAAGTTGAGGTGCTGTGTTATACCTTAAATTCAATTTAACATTAATGTACAAAGAATGGAGAGGTAGAACTATCTTCCAGAAAATAGAAATAGCTGATAAATAGAAAAAGCTGACAGATAGACATAGCTGATTATGTGAAATTTGACTTTTTCCGATCTTTAGCATTATGTGGACTAGTATCCTTTTCCCTCTGTGCTAGTAGCTTTTAACCCCTGACTACCATAGTATATATATTATTATTATTATTATTATATTATTATTATTATTATTCCAAAATGTGAACGTTTTCGGGGGGTTAGCCCCTTCTTCAGACATACAAAGATACAATATGAACAAACCCACACCAGACTCCCTTAAATAAGTAGGTCAGCCAATCACTAGCTCTCCAGGTAGGGTGCCACCCACACGGAGTGGACACTCCCCTAGCAACAAGTGGGGCTGACCAAGATACAAACATCAGTGCATAAACAGTAAATATATACAGCAGGATATAAAGATGGAAGACACATAGTATGCATACAGAACATATGAATTATATCATTACATTACAATATAACACATAATGTCAGGCACAAGAAGATGAAATAGACAAGCCAAAATAATACAATCAACCTACAAAGAGGCAGAAATAAGCCCAAAGTTACTGTATGGGCCATGTTGGCCAGGCAACCAGTGTAGTCAAAGTTTAGCATGTCAGTGTAAACAGTGTTGCAAAGGGGCCAATGTAATTATGAATCGCAAACAAATATATATATATATATATATATATATATATACAGCAGGTATTGGCAGGTGCACTCTCACTAACACTTTAGTTCCAAATGCCAGGGTGCTAGAATATGGTGTAGAATATGGAAATCAGGAGACAGCACTCACTGGTCTTGACAATACTGGATTTATTCAGTGACGTTTCGGGGAATACACCCCTTCATCAGACCAGAGTACATAGAATGAAGCAAACATTTATACTGTTCCATAAGACCCTCCCCCAGTGTGAAATTGCGCCAAAATTGTTGTCATGGCAACCACCAAGTGTCAACAAACCCCATACAAATGAAAAACAAATGAATTAAAAAAACAAATGAATTAAAAAAACAAATGAATTAAAAAAAACACATGAATTAAAAAAACAAATGAATTAAAAAAACAAATGAATTAAAAAAATGTAATGTTCACTTATTTTGTTTTTTTAATTGTTTTTGTTTTTCATTTGTATGGGGTTTGTTGACACTTGACACGTGCTGTCTCCTGATTTATATATATATATAGGGAAGGGACATGCTGGAGTAAAAATAAAACGCTGTATTTTATTGATACGACAAGTGACTGGAGCTTACAGATGTATGACTACTTCTCATTTGCTCACCAGTCTTATCTGGATTAACACATAAGTACAGCGTTAACTGTGCATGTAAGCCTATTTCAGGGGCTAAATATATAGTAAATAAATGTGTTTAAATTGATTTTCACTTTAAGATACCTGATAAGGTATGTCATGAGCATTTAAATCCATTAAAATGTAAATTTGTTTTGATATATTATTTACTGTATTTTAAACCTCTAATGACTGACATGCAGACACAATTTACAGCTTGCTGGTTTCAGGCATGTTACAGTAAACATTATCAAAAAACACATTTGCAAAATGACATTTAAAGTCCTGTACAACTCTGACTAAAAGCTTTAAATGGACAATAAACTACTGGACACAACTTCACTAGCTGGGTAGTCTACTACTCACCATGCTATTCTTTTTCCTCTTGTGCCTTCAGCTTTCTTTACAGTTATTATCTCACTTTAATCCATTACATGTGGCGTTCAGTGATGCTCTGTTTTTTTTTCAAAATAGATGGCGCCATATTGGAGCTCACATATTCTTGCACCAAGTGGCAGAAGGGGTGAACATTCACATACTAGTGACATTGCCGGCTATATTGTATGCTTAGTGTTAGCGCAAACAATACACTGGTGGTTAACAGTTTGCAGGTTTTTTTAATATAGTTTAAAAGTAATTTACCATATATTAGAAAAGACCACATACTGAGCAATGCAGCCACTGTATAAATGTAAAGTATCGTACAAGCTAACCCAAAGGACATAATACCGCTGGCAACATCACCGATCTGTGAATGCGCATCAGCACAAGAATGCCTAGCTCGAGGACGACAGCATCCAGAAGGAATATGTGAAGCTTGATCAACCGGTGCCAGTAGGAGCTAAATAAGAGAATGGCTTTGAAGAGAGCTGCAGGCATAAGAGGAAAAACAACCAGTTGGTAAGAATAAACCATGGTACAGTAGATGCACCCAGCAGTTTCATGTCCCCTTAATCCTAAAGGGGCACAATATACAATTTGTTTTTCATGATTTAGATATTGCATATCATATTAAACAATGTTCCAATTTACTTCTATCAAATTTGCTTCATTCTGTTGGTATCCTTTGCTCAGGGAGCCGTAATGCACTAATGGTATCTAGCTAAACAGGTCTGGTGAACCAATGACAAGAGGCATTTATGTGCAGCTAGCTCCCAGTAATGCGTTGCTTCTCCTGAAGAAAAAATGTGTAACAGGAGCACCAGGTGAAGTGATAAAAGTATAAATTTTTATTAAATGCAAAAGGGTATATACCCCGGGTAAGAACACACAAAAAAGAAAAAAGTAACAAACAGATGAACAATGGCTGACCGGTTTCGGCTATTGCCTTACTCCTAGCCTGCTTAAAACAGATTGACAGTTACTGCCTTAAAAACCCTCATCTGAGTTACTATTGGTTCAGGGGCACACGCCCCAAAATCTCAGCTTCATTCAATTAAATGATCATTAAATGACACCTGAATCTCTACGGTACATGGTTCACAAAAAGCATGCAAATATACAAAACCAAAACTAATACACCTTAACACTCTTGGAGTTTCGAATAATGTTGATCTTTGTTCTGTTATTGTGTCTGAATATGAATTTATGCATGCTGTGATTGTGTGCATGCTAAAACATATACCTGTGTACAAGTAGTTGTTAAACTTGCCGATCGCTCCGGCTGTGTGTGAAAGTGCTTAATATTTTATTCATTTAGGAGGGACACTTTAGTCCGTATCATATGCTTTAGTGAATGATAGATTTCTTTAAAGTTTACCTTAAAATTTTTGCATTTAGCCTCGTTTGTTATCGTCCGCTCACTGCTGTGTGGCTTGCAAAGGGTGGCCGCCCATGTCATTGTTCAAAACATTCTTATAGGTTGAAAATCGTAAGATTTGGCCAATCACCCTGCAAGTCTCACTGCACAAGTCTGGAACGGAGAAACACAGTTTCCTATTGGGTCCCTACGCTTGCAGTGTCCTCCTATTCGTGACATATGCATATTTGTTAGCAACCGACTGTGGGTAAAATCTGCAATTAGCTTTTCATTCCATGTGGAAAAATAAGTTAAATGGGGTGAAAATATGACAAACAATGAATAGATAGAGAACTAAAGTCTAGGATCTACAAGTTCCTAATACAAGATAATGCTGCCAGTTTAAGGAGATATTAAGGTATGATGTAAATAGCTTGTAGTGTAATATCTAGATTGTAACTATCTAGCTTATAGTATAGTGAGTGGCCCCCATACAGTGTGCCTATTATCTTAGGAAAGATAGTTACCAAATGAAGATATTAGACCTGAATTATAATTTGAATATAAAATGGAGGAATAAACTGCATTGTGCAGTGGTTAAATTAAGGAATGATACTAAAAAGGAACAATTCAACTAGGGAAATCAAAAGATACCAGGTATGGCATTTTTTGATTTGCTATGTGTGGTGTGAACTAGCCTCGGTTACCAAAAATTAATTAAATCAAATTCTGAGTTGAGGCCTTCTGGAACTCTCGTTTTTAAACGAAATATCCAGAAGGCCTCTCTTTCACCCAATTTACGAGTCCTATCTCCCCCTTTGGTCTGGATAGGTACTCTCTCAATGATTGTCCACGTAAAGAATCTCTTATCTTTATTGTGAACATTCGAAAAGTGATTGATTAATGGAGTGGTGAGAGCACCTTCTTTTATATCCAGCAAGTGTTCTTTAATCCTGATAGCTTCCCTCGTTGTGAGTCCTACATATTGGTGCGCACAATGTGTACATGAGATCATATATACCACGAAGGTTGACCTGCAATTCAGGCATAGCTTCTTTTGAAAATTCTCACCTGTGACCAGGGAACAAAAAGTATCCCCTGTAGTAACCCTTTCACAGGCCTTGCAGGTAAGATCAACATTATTCGAAACTCCAAGAGTGTTAAGGTGTATTAGTTTTGGTTTTGTATATTTGCATGCTTTTTGTGAACCATGTACCGTAGAGATTCAGGTGTCATTTAATGATCATTTAATTGAATGAAGCTGAGATTTTGGGGCGTGTGCCCCTGAACCAATAGTAACTCAGATGAGGGTTTTTAAGGCAGTAACTGTCAATCTGTTTTAAGCAGGCTAGGAGTAAGGCAATAGCCGAAACCGGTCAGCCATTGTTCATCTGTTTGTTACTTTTTTCTTTTTTGTGTGTTCTTACCCGGGGTATATACCCTTTTGCATTTAATAAAAATTTATACTTTTATCACTTCACCTGGTGCTCCTGTTACACATTTTTTCTGCAGTTCTCAAAAAGGCCAGACAGTGAGCACAGGTAAGGATAAATACTGTGAGAGGTAGCTAGAAGCTTGCTGCATTAGACTGCAACATTAAAGGGACAGCTGGGAAACCACGGATGCTGTAAAGAAGAAATACTTCATATGTCCAGCTAAAGCATTTTTGCTATATCATTGCTAAAAGCCGGAGGTGAGCAGAATAGGACGGACATCCCCAACATAGGGGACACAGCACCTAGGAACAAGGCTGCCCCTTTTCCAAGGAGGCAGTGAGTGGTGAGTCACCTTTATTACAAAATTTCATCTACAGTGGATTGTTACTGCTTCATTGGAATCTGAATGGTGGGAGGTGTTTTGGGGGGAAACACCGCCATCCTAGTGTATGTACATATATACACCTTATACAGTCTATTTGCACAGCAGCTTTTAACAACATACTATTGAACTGAATCTTCTGTTCTTACAGATTTTTTCATCTATTTACATAATACACACACCCAACCTATTTCCCCCCACTCTTTTCATGTTGCTACTCCTGAGCCTACCTAGGTATGCTATTCAACTAAGCATAGATAGTATAAAAAAATTGTAAAGTTGTTTAAAATCACATTCATAAACATGAAAGAGAACAATTAGGTTTTATGTCCCTTTAATTATTATAGCATGTCAGCAGGATTCATAGAACTATACAGGAAATGGAAAGATAGGCAGACTGAGACAAGGATTATAGGGCCTGCTCTTTACAAATTTTAAACATATTAGTTTTAATGAAATACTTAGTGCTGGAAAATACATAGGGGCAGATTTTATGGCAAGACAGGAGGCTTCATATTTTGCATCAAATCTTTACTGAATCCAAACAGCAGCAAAGAAAACATACAGAGAAAAAAATATTAACATAGTAACAAGACTGCACCAATCAGCACACAGCAGTCCAATAAACTGTAATGAACAAGTCCAGCACTTCCTCTTTTCTTTGCTGCTTCCAGACAGGTCATGTATTAATTTTTTTTCCTCAAATTTTAATGTATTTTGATTATCTTTGTTTAAGATCACTAATCTGTTTTAGAATATACTATAAACTATTATATAGGTTTCGTTCCTAGGTTCTTTAGTCTCTATTCATGTTTATCTTGTTAAGACTTTTCTGTAAAACTATTATATATGGTTTCTTTTCTATGTTCTTTATATTCTTATCCCTTTATGTTTCAAATTCTTATCCTATATGTAATTGTTTGTCTTACAGACATCCCAAGTCTCCCTGAAGTTCAGGGAGTCTCCCTGATTGTAAAAGTGGCTCCCTGATGCCAGCAAATGGAATGCAATCTCCCTGAAACTCCAAATACTATGATCCAATGTTGCCCAAATCCGGAAAAGTGTTTCTTTAAGGAATGCCTTTAGTTGCTGGGACGTTATAGAACCCTCAAAGCATGCATCAGTAACCAAAAAGCCCCCACTTATTCTAATAAAATAAAACACAAATACTACTTTATTTACTGCACGTAATTAAACTTCATATTCTAAAATATTTGAGCATTCAACAAGCGTACGATCACTGGAAAATAGGTTTGTTGTATGTGGTTGTGCAATAAAGCTACTTTTTATTGTGACTTTAGTGGGAAGCTACTTTAATGATAAGTCTCTATCTTATTTAGGGTTTCAAGGTGTCCAATATATAACTGGGAGGGGGGGCAGTGGTGGCACAGTAGTGGGAGAAGCCACATCCCTGAAATTAGTTTTTGCAGGTTGGGATGTCTGGTCTTAAATGGAACAAGCAATAGGTTTACAGCCTGCTTGTATGCATGATGTTTGAATATTAGGCCGGTTTCCAGGCCTTATTTCTTTTCTTGCAAAGCTTTATTTAGTACAGTGTGCAGAGTGTGTGTGGCCAGTAGCCAGGCCTCATTATTTCATAGAACTTGTTTCCATCAGGTGCCGCGCTTAGGACCCCCCTTTTTTTCTGCACATTATATTAAATTTAGACAAGTCCCCTGACCAGTGTTATAAACCGGTCGGTCGCGTGAGACGCACCTCAACATGGCCATGGATGGCTGCGTGGCGGTAGTGTTTTAGGCCGTCCTAATTCATACTAGGATCTTGTATTATCTTAGCATGATGTCAGCCTTATGGTCTAAGATTATATATAGTCATTTTAGGGCTGTGTCACACCTTTTCTAGCAGCCCCTGGCAGCCCCATCTGAGTGACCTATCTATTTATATAAAAATCTCTCTTACTTAAACGGATACTAAACCCAAATTTTTTCTTTCATGATTCAGATAGAGAATGCAATTTTAAGCAAGTTTGTAATTTACTCTGATTATCAATTTTTCTTTGTTTTCTTGCTATCTTGATTTATAAAGGCAGGAATTAAAGCTTTGGAGCTGGCCTATTTTTTGTTCAGTACCCTCAATAGGGCTTGCTGATTGGTGCCTGCATTTAGCCATCCAATCAGCAAACCTAAAATGAGCCCGCTCCAAAGCTTTTATTCTTGCTTTTTCAAATAAAGATAGCAAGAGAGCGAAGAAAAATTGATAATAGAAGTAAATTAGATAGCTGCTTAAAATTGCATGCTCTATCTGAATCATGAAAGAAAAAATTTGGGTTTAGTATAACTTTAATGATATGAAATCCTTTATTCTTTGCCTTCAAGAGCTTTCATATGGGGGATTTTTAGACTGTTTTATTTAAGCCCTTTCACTTGTTAGACCCAGGTTTGATTGCCCTCTGGGTCTGACAGAATTAAAAAGTGTTTCTTGTTATAGACTGTAAAGTATTATAGACTCAGATGCTGATCTAAGGATCCAGTATTAACCTTTTAAAAGCCTGCAGGAATCTGCATGTAGGTGAATATTTGTGTGTATATATATATATATATATATATATATATTTAGGTCTTTGTGTCTAGATGTACGTTTTTATGTAGGCATATGTAGCTATATTTATGTGTGTGCGTGTGTATATGTACATATTTATGTGTATGTGTGTTCCTATACATGTTATGTATGCATGTGTAGGTGAATATATGTGTGTGTGTATATATTCACATGTCTAGGTGTATACATGTACATGTTTTTATGTATAAATATGTATGTATATATACGTGTGTATTTTGTCTCTTAAGGCTTGGTTTGGAGTCTGTAAGTCTCTTTAGGCTTGGTTTGGAGTCTGTGGAGTCGTTATAGAATAATATTATAGGAGCTTGTTTTACTTAAATAGTAATATACGTCCAGAAGTTAATGGCACTTGTCATTGTTTTTTATGCACATATATACGGCTTAATTTTGGAAGCTTGTATTGCACAGGTTATTCAGTCTAAATTGCTCTTAATATATCTCTATCAGAGCGAAATTTTAAATTCCATACACATTTTCCATAATATATATATATATACATTCAGCTGCTTAATATTCAGCTGCTTCAGTTTTATTGAATATAAGGAGATTATCCTGTATTATGCTATATATATATATATATATATATATATATATATATAAACCTATATTAGCGCTGCGGAATCTGTTGGCGTTCTACAAATACCTGATAATAATAATATTAGGACTTTATTTTAGTTTTTTAGCCTATATGAGCCTATATTATACGTTATTTGGCCTGTTTTCAGGCTTTATATTTTAGGCTAAATTTATATAGTATTTTAGCTGGTATTATGGCTATATTAGATATAAGCCGGTATAAAGGTTTTCTTGAATATAGAAGATCTGCCTAATTGAGGCTTCATTGTATAATAAGCTTGTATAAGGATACTTTGAATATAAGTATATTAGGCTATATTATATAATGAACCCTTATTAAAGGGACAGTCTACACCAGAATTTTATTGTTTAAAAAGATAGATAATCCCTTTATTACCCATCCCCCAGTTTTGCATAACCAACAGTTATATTAATAAATATGTTTTACCTCTTTGATTACCTTGTATCTGGGCCTCTGCAGACTGCCCCCTTATCTCAGTGCTTTTCACAGACAGGCAGTTTAACCAATCAGTGCAGACTCCTAAATAACTCCACGGGAGTGAGCACAATGTTATCTATATGACACACATGAACTAGTACTGTCTAACTGTCAAAAAACTTTCAAAATGCTCTGAGCTAAGAGGCGGTTTTCAACGGTTTAGAAATCAGTTTGAGCCTACCTAGGTTTAGCTTTTCAAAAATACCACCAAGGGAACAAAGCAAATGTAATGATTAAGTCAATTGGAAAATTCATGCCCTATCTGAATTATGAAAGTTTAATTTTGACTAGACTGTCCCTTTAAGGTTTATTAAATATGAGTATTTTAACCGGTATTAGGTTATTTTGTGTTTTAGTAGGGTTACTATAGTTTTATTCTTGGAATATATAACAATTATATAAATCGGGTTATAATGTTCAAAGACATAATTTGCACCTACTTGCAGTTTCAAACGATCCTTCTAATATATATAAAATCTTCTAATGACGTAGGCTAAGACAGCCCACAAATATGGGCTGTACATCGTCCGTATATTCAACCAATAATATTCAGCTTTTATGAATCTAATTAAAACGTTTAGTCGGCATCTCGCGCATGTGCAATCTGATCCGAGCTATAAAAAGTTATTTCTTTCTTATGCCCACACAATTATAAGTTGCTCATTAATGCTAGTGAGATTCTATATGCGTACAGCACTCACCTTATCAGCGCAGCTCCGTCACACGCTCTGCAATTTCAATACAGAGAAACACAAGGTGACGTATTCCCTGACGTGTCAGAAGCTTGCGCAGGCACATCATGGATAATGTCCTCCATATTGGTACCTGCGTTCTCATGCAGGATAGGGCTAGGTGATTAGGTACCCATGGAGTGGGTTTGGAAATCAGGATTACTTTGTGAATCAATTACAGGCAAACAATAAGTTATTACAAAGTATGTGACATGTGTCTTATTTTTAAACGTTTTATCTATTTTTCTAACTTTGTTTTTTGGGAGTTCAGTGTCCCTTTAAGCTATATGATAATTTGCGTGGCGGTATCTGTTGGCACTCTCCAAATATCCAATAATAATAATAAAAATAAGGCTCTATCAATTCATCTATTAAGCCTATTAAGGATATATTCTGTAACTATTAAAAAATAACTTTATTTAGCCTGTGTTTAGGCTATTCCAAATTCAAATTTTAGCCTGTTAAACTTTTGCCTCTTCCGAAGAGGACTTTTTGCTTGCATTTTTTTACCTTTGCTGTCGGCCCGTAAGTAAATCCTTTCCCCCTCTTTTGAGGTGGATCATAAACCCTCTCAACACACTCCAGAACTGTCTCCCATGCTTCAGTCTCTTTCAGCCCAGTATCCGTGTCACTTTCGCCCTCAGACGGCTTTGGAAGGCCTCATGACCCTCTCACGGGCATCTCAGGAGTATTGATTAATCTGTTCTGTACTAACCAGCTTCTTTCTTAGTACTCCTCTAATCCTTTTACCTATTCTTTCCCTTGGAGGGATAGTCTAGTCGCAGGTGAATATTGGATTGGTTTTGAGAGTCCATGCGGACGTGTACCTGACCAGTGTCTAGCTCCTGTCAGTCATGCGAGCCGTTGCTCAGCGTGACACTGGTTTCTCATTGTGGTTTTATTTCCTTTACTTTCCTAGTTTTATTCTTCCTTTGAAAATGTATTTTCCTTGTGTATTTCTCTTTTCTATCCTCTTCCTTCTTCTAAGTAGTTTTTTGCCTTTGAAAGTTTGTATCAGCCATTGCCGACGTATTAAATCATCCTTAAGCTCTTTTCAGAGGTATCCCTTCATTCCTATGAGACTTGCTCTAAACTCTGTAGTTCAATATCAGAGTCTCTTTTATCCTCGCAATTAGTTTGGGAAGACCCTATATCTCCCAGTTTCACATAGAGGCATAACTCCAGCTCGAAGGCTGTAAGCCCCTTCCCTGGGCTTTTCACATATGGGTGATATAACCTCCTCCCCAGAGGTAAAATGAAGTTTAAAGAACCCTCCTTCCCCAGGGTTTTCAAGAGGGACATCAGAGCTTCGACTCTGACACATTTTTGAAATTGTTCATTTTGTTTTGAAATTTTTCATGTAAGTGATTTAAAAATGCAAAATATGAAGCCTTCTGTCTTGCCATAAAATTCAGATTATTATAGCCTATGGTGAATAAATAATCTTGGTTTTATTAAAGACAGGAGGCGAATATTTTCCTCCCCTTCTTTTCCCTCCCATTATATATTAATAAGATTTTGTTTTCTGAAAATGTTATCTAAATGATGTTATTGCTGTTGATTTTCCTTTCTGGGATTGTTGTTACTTTGAGTTTTTTCTCTTTTCAGTGACTCTGAATGGATGGATTTTATGTTCTCCCTTATCTACGGACCAGGTCATCTGTTTCTCCATTCCTGGCTATCGCAGTTCCATTTTTTGAGTTTGTTTTCTTCATGACTGGTTCCGTTGTCTTATGATCAAAGAAAAGAGGAAGTGCTGGACTTGTTCATTACAGTTTACTAGGCTGCTGTGTGCTGATTGGTGCAGTCTTGTTACTATGTTAATATCTTTTTCTCTGTATGTTTTCTTTGCTGCTGTTTGGATTCAGTAAAGATTTGATGCAAAATATTCGGCTCCTGTAATAATCAAAATTATTTATTCACCATAGGCTATAATAATCTGAATTTATCATCGCTGCATGGAGACAGGTATGCAAGTAGCCACCCAGGGCCGGACTGGGACCAAAAAAAGGCTCCCTCTGCTCACTATTTCTTATGCACATACATGCAGGCACACAACATACACAACACACACGCTACACAGCATTCACATACATGCAGCCACACAACATACAGACAGTACACATAATTTACACACATGCAGGCACACAACACACACACTACACAGCATTCACATACATGCAGGCCCACAACACACACACACACTACACGGCATTCCCATACATGCAGGCACACAACACACACTACACAGCATTCACATACATGCAAATGCGCAACACACACACTACACAGCATTCACATACATGCAGGCACACAACACACACTACACAGCATTCACATACATGCAGGCACACAACACACACAGCATTCACATACATGCAGGCACACAACACACACACAGCTTTCACATACATGCAGGAACACAACACACACACACACAGCATTCACATACATGCAGGCACACAACACACTACACAGCATTCACAAACAGTACATGCAGGCACACAACACACACTACACAGCATTCACACACACACAGCATCTGAAGGACATCCTTTTATTATATATCACCTCTAAGACTTTCTTTTATACATAGCACCACAAGGATAACTCTCAAGTGAAACCTTTAAACACAGCACCTCTAGTTAACCCTTTTCATCACAGCCAACATAGCACCTACAGAACTCTCTTTCCCCTTATTATATGTAGAACTAGGAGACACAGCTTGAAAAGCTCATTAGTGAGCTGCATATGGATCTGGGAGTGTTCAGCTGCTTCACCTCACAAAACAGAAATAATAAATAAAGGCAACACACAAAAGATAACAGGTGGTAGGGGTGTGGGGGGAAAGGGGGCATTCCCCAAGTCAATAAAGAAGCAAAATGCAATACCTACATTAAAGCATAGTGCATATTAAAGCCTGCTATCCCCTTACATGTGAAAGGCTCCTGCCTCCCCCGATGCTCATCCAACCTGAACCTTACCACACTCTCTGGTCTCTGTCATTAGTGACTGTCACTCACAGCAGCCCCCCAAAATGTCAGGCAGCCTCTGCGAACGCCTGTAGTCCCGCTGCTGCTGTGTAGGCTTGCTAGCCTAATTTAATAAACATATTTCAATGATCATTTCCAGCCCAGCAATATTTGTTTAAAACGCAACCTCACCTCACCTCACATGACATGACATGCTCGAGTCCTCCCCAAAATGGCCACGGAGAAATAACAATGGGCCGGCCTCCTACTAAAAACGGTCCTCTGGCTCTGAGTTTAGTCCGGCCGGGCCTGAATTATTATGTTTATGCAACATATAATACCGGCCGGTATTACATGTTGCATAAACATAATCATTATATTATTCACGAATCACAACAAATAATTTGGGCACTTGGTATGTGGGCGGGGCTAAGATGACCGGCGGCCCCCTATGGCCAGTCCGGGCCTGTAGCCACCTGCTACTCCTGCACAACCAATGGAGCAAGAGCAGGGCATGTCAATCACCACAAACAAGCAAGGGTCAGGGTGATTGATCTTGCTACCTCTGAGGTGTTAAAGATGCAAAAGAAGCAGTTTCTGCTTTTTAAATATGTGGTGAATGCAGCTTCATAAATGTGCCCTATAATCTTGACTAGAGAAAATATGAACCCCCTCCTGGTTCCTAATTTTTGTAAAAATTATTTTTTCAAACAGACCTTGAGAAAATGAAGAGAGGTATAAACATAAGATACAAACTGGGAAGCACTACATGTTTGATAGCCTCCTATTGACATAACCATAGCAATACTGTGGACCCACTGTCTGGTTAAATATAAATATATATATACACAGGGAGGTAAATATCACTATTGTTTACTAGTTACTAGCTACTAACCCAGATGGAAAAAGCTACTAGATAGGGAAGAGTAAAATTCCAAAGTCGCCCACTGCAATTTCCAAGTCGTCCGGGACTCTATATATATTATTTTTTTCTCTGAAGTCAACCAACATTTTATTTATTTATTTATACAGTTGCTCACATCATTAACAATTAGCTGGACAGAGAAGCTGCCAATCTTAATTAGTGTTAAGTAATCACATCCCTTTTCAGATTTAAACTGTGAAGACATAGGTAAACTTTAGACCTATCAATCAGATAAGCTAATGCTATATGTGACACATCTGTTTCTTATGTTTTCAGTGTTGTCTTGACCTAAGAAGCGGCAAACTTCCTGTTCCGATGATTACTTCAAAGGTCTGCTTAGTGGCCTTAGGTGGATTTGTCTCTAATATCTCAAATACTAAATAGTTCAGTAAGTCACAAGTTTGTTTGTTAACTATAGTGAAAAACAGTTCAAGTGACTCAAAGGCTTAGTTTTATCTAAACAAAATCCCTCTCAATAATATTTGTACACACAATCAACTAGAGACACAAAGAATTCAAAGAACTCTCCAGTGGTTAAAGGGACAGTAAACATTATACAAACTTTGCTCCATTACCATCTTATAAAGCAGTCATATATACATATTTAAATCGTATTGAAATTTGCATTATTTTATTAAACATTTACCTCTGAAACTGCTCTGCGGCTGGTGATCCAGTACCCCCTGCCAGTGTTTCCTCTAAGGCCATTTTTGTGAGCAGCCCAGCAGTGAAACAGTTAATTAGATCAATTAGCAAACACCTAAACAATGCAGACTGCTAGGTGTGGTTCCCGTTTTAACTGTTTCACTGCTGGGCTTCTCACAAAACCAGAGGGAACACTGCCACCCACCCATGTTTTTTTTTTAATGTATTTTAATTAGCATGAAACAATTAAATCCAAAAGAAGGCAAACATTTCCCCAGTTATTTTACTTGTGTGTGTGTCACTGAGTTGCGGTCTCTTGTGATAATGTGTAACACTACCATGTGTGAGCTGCAGTTGTTTCTCTGTGCGCTACAGAAAATGTATTGGGGAAAGAGGCTGAACCTCTTGCCGCTAATGAAAAAAAAAAGAAAGAAAAAGCTGCACCATGCAATAACATGGGAATTGGAGAGATATTTCTTGTGTGTGACATTTACTAAAACCTCTCTCCTGCTTCTCCAATTCCTTTTTTTTATTTTATTTGCTGTATTTGTTGTACGCAATTCGCTAACGGATAGAAAGATTCAGAGACCCTGCAATAATATCTACATATAAACAAATGTTCTGAAAGGATTTAGCTTGGCATCTGTTAAGTATAATTTGCATTATTTTGCAGTCTAAGAACAAACACCTTAAAGGGACATGAAATCCCACATTTTTCTTTCATTATCAAGATAGTGCATAGAATTTTAAACAACTTTCAAATGTGCTTCTATTATCACATTTACTTAATTCTCTTAATATCCTTCGTTGAAGGAGCAACATAATGGGTGAGGAAATGACAAGATGCATATAAATGCAGTCACCAGTCAGCAGCTAGCTTCCGGTAGTGCACTGCTGCTCCTGAGTCTATCTATGTATGCTTTTTAACAAAAGAAATCAAGAGATGAAAATAATTATAAAGCAATCATTGTGTAGGGTTAAAATATACACGCTATAGTGAAACTCCAATTTTAATATAACGGAAAACAAATAATGAAAGTACATTACTGAATTTTTTTATAAACATTTTATGAGGAATACAATTTAAAATGTAATAGCCCTTTAAACCCTTATGCCATTTGGACATAGCTAGGTACTAAGTCACAGTTTACTTTGACCAGCGTACCTTGTTGATGCAGTTCTTACATCCAACTTTCCGGCTCATGCTCATATAAACGCAGATCATTGATACAGAAAGTGACACTCTGTGTCACTATCTGTATCAGCTTGCGGTGATGCCATTGGTAGAGAGGGAGGTGGGCAGTGCATCATGGGAGGGGGGAGGGATCCCTATGTTACAGAAAAAGTGTGTGGTGAGGGATGGGCCACTACACTACAGAAAAGCGTAAGGGCGGTGTCCCTAATTACAATAACTTGGGGGGGAAGGGCGAGGGGGGGTAGCTGTTTTTTTATTAATAAATAATAATAATAATAATAATAATAAAAAAAAAAAAGAAATAATACAAACTGGGTACTGCCAGTACCTAAAATGATGGCTTCTAATAAGGGGGGGGGGGGGGAGAGGGGGGGTTAGAGAGCTGTTTGGTAGGGATCAGGGAAATTGGATCCTTACAGTGAAAAAAAACATAATTTATGTAAGAATTTACCTGATAAATTAATTTCTTTCATATTGGCAAGAGTCCATGAGCTAGTGACATATGGGATATACAATCCTACCAGGAGGGGCAAAGTTTCCCAAACCTCAAAATGCCTATAAATACACCCCTCACCACACCCACAATTCAGTTTAACGAATAGCCAAGCAGTGGGGTGATAAAGAAAGGAGTAGAAAGCACCAACAAAGGAAATTTGGAAATAATTGTGCTTTATACAAAAAATCATAACCACCATAAAAAGAGTGGGCCTCATGGACTCTTGCCAATATGAAAGAAATGAATTTATCAGGTAAATTCTTACATAAATTATGTTTTCTTTCATGTAATTGGCAAGAGTCCATGAGCTAGTGACATATGGGATATCAATACCCAAGATTTGGAGTCTTCCACTCAAGAGTCACTAGAGAGGGAGGGAATAAAACAAAAACAGCCATATTCCGCTGAGGAAATAAGCCACAACCCAAAAATAAGTTTATTTTCACTTTTGAAAGAAAAAAACTTAAATCAAAAAGCAGAAGAATCAAACTGAAACAGCTGCCTGAAGAACTTTTCTACCAAAAACTGCTTCCGAAGAAGCAAATACATCAAAATGGTAGAATTTAGTAAATGTATGCAAAGAGGACCAAGTGGCTGCTTTGCAAATCTGATCAACTGAAGCTTCATTCTTAAAAGCCCATGAAGTGGAGACTGATCTAGTAGAATGAGCTGTAATTCTCTGAGGCAGGGTTTGACCCGACTCCAAATAAGCTTGATGAATCAAAAGTTTCAACCAAGAAGCCAAGGAAATAGCAGAAGCTTTCTGACCTTTCCTAGGACCAGAAAATAAAACAAATAGACTAGAAGACTTCCTGAAATGTTTAGTAGCTTCCACATAATATTTCAAAGCTCTTACCACATCCAAAGAATGTAAGGATCTCTCCAAAGAATTCTTAGGATTAGGACATAAAGAAGGGACAACAATTTCTCTACTAATGTTGTTAGAATTCACAACCTTAGGTAAAAATTGAAAAGAAGTCAGCAAAACTGCCTTATCCTGATGAAAAATCAGAAAAGGAGACTCAAAGAAAGAGCAGATAGCTCAGAAACTCTTCTAGCAGAAGAGATAGCCAAAAGGAACAACACTTTCCAAGAAAGTAGTTTAATGTCCAAAGAATGCATAGGTTCAAATGGAGGAGCCTGTAAAGCCCTCAGAACCAAATTAAGACTCCAAGGAGGAGAAATTGACTTAATGACAGGCTTAATACAAACTAAAGCCTGTACAAAACAGTGTATATTAGGAAGTATAGCAATCTTTCTGTGAAATAAAACAGAAAGAGCGGAGATTTGTCCTTTCAAGGAACTTGCAGACAAACCCTTATCCAAACCATCCTGAAGAAACTGCAAAATTCTAGGAATTCTAAAAGAATGCCAGGAGAATTTATGAGAAGAACACCATGAAATGTAAGTCTTCCAAACTCTATAATAAATCTTTCTAGAGACAGATTTACGAGCTTGTAACATAGTATTAATCACTGAATCAGAGAAACCTCTATGACTTAGAACTAAGCGTTCAATTTCCATACCTTCAAATTTAATGATTTGAGATCCTGATGGAAAAACGGACCTTGAGAAAGTAGGTCCGGCCATAACGGAAGTGGCCAAGGCGGGCAACTGGACATCCGAACCAGATCCGCATACCAAAACCTGTGTGGCCATGCTGGAGCCACCAACAACACAAAAGACTGTTCCATGATGATTTTGGAAATCACTCTTGGAAGGAGAACTAGAGGCGGGAAGATGTAAGCAGGTTGATAACACCAAGGAAGTGTCAGTGCATCCACTGCTTCCGCCTGAACATCCCTGGACCTGGACAGGTATCTGGGAAGTTTCTTGTTTAGATGAGAGGCCATGAGATCTATCTCTGGAAGCCCCCACATCTGAACAATCTGAGAAAACACATCTGGATGGAGAGACCACTCCCCTGGATGTAAAGTCTGGCGGCTGAGATAATCCGCCTCCCAATTGTCTACACCTGGGATATGCACCGCAGAGATTAGACAGCAGCTGGATTCCGCCCAAGCAAGTATCCGAGATACTTCTTTCATAGCTTGGGGACTGTGAGTCCCACCCTGATGATTGACATAAGCCACAGTTGTGATATTGTCTGTCTAAAAACAAATGAATGGTTCTCTCTTTAGTAGAGGCCAGAACTGAAGAGCCCTGAGAATTGCACAGAGTTGTAAAATATTTATTGGTAATCTCGCCTCTTGAGATTTCCAAACCCCTTGTGCTGTCAGAGACCCCCAAACAGCTCCCCAACCTGAAAGACTCGCATCTGTTGTGATCACAGTCCAGGTTGGGCGAACAAAAGAAGCCCCTTGAACCAAACGATGGTGATCTATCCACCATGTCAGAGAGTGTCGTACATTGGGATTCAAGGATATTAATTGTGATATCTTTGTATAATCCCTGCACCATTGATTCAGCATACAAAGCTGTAGAGGTCTCATGTGAAAATGAGCAAAGGGGATTGCGTCCGATGCTGCAGTCATGAGACCTAAAACTTCCATGCATATAGCCACTGAAGGGAATGACTGAGACTGAAGGAGCCGACATGCTGCAACCAATTTTAAACGTCTCTTGTCTGTTAGAGACAGAGTCATGGACACTGAATCTATCTGGAAGCCTAAAAAGGTGACCCTTGTCTGAGGAATCAATAAACTTTTTGGTAAATTGATCCTCCAACCATGTTTCCGAAGAAACAATACTAGTTGATTCATGTGAGATTCTGCAGTATGTAAAGACTGAGCTAGTACCAAGATATCGTCCAAATAAGGAAACACCGCAATACCCTGTTCTCTTATTACAGATAGTAGGGCACCCAGAACCTTTGAAAAGATTCTTGGAGCTGTTGCTAGGCCAAATGGAAGAGCAACAAATTGGTAATGCTTGTCTAGAAAAGAGAATCTCAGAAACTGATAGTGATCTGGATGAATCGGAATATGAAAGTATGCATCCTGCAAGTCTATTGTGGACTTATAATGTCCTTGCTGAACAAAAGGCAGAATAGTCCTTATAGTCACCATCTTGAAAGTTGGTACTCTTACATAACGATTCAAAATTTTCAGATCCAGAACTGGTCTGAACAAATTTTCTTTCTTTGGTACAATGAATAGGTTTGAATAAAACCCCAAACCTTGTTCCTGAGGAGCAACTGGCATGATTACCCCTGAAGACTCCGGGTCTGAAACACACTTCAGAAAAGCCTGAGCTTTTACTGGATTTACAGGAATGCGTGAAAGAAAAAATCTTCTCACAGGAGGTCTTACTTTGAATCCTATTCGATACCCTTGAGAGACAATGCTCTGAATCCAATGATTTTGGACAGATTTTATCCAAAAATCCTTGAAAAACCTTAATCTGCCCCCTACCAGCTGAGCTGGAATGAGGGCCGCACCTTCATGCGGACTTAGGGGCAGACTTTGGTTTCCTAAATGGCTTGGATTTATTCCAATTTGAGGAAGGCTTCCAACTGGAAGCAGATTCCTTGGGAGGAGGATTGAGTTTTTGCTCCTTATTCTGACGAAAAGAATGAAAACGGTTAGAAGCCTTAGATTTACCCTTAGGTTTTTTATCCTGAGGCAAAAAAACTCCTTTTCCTCCAGTGATAGTTGAAATAATAGAATCCAACTGAGAACCAAATAAATTATTACCTTGGAAAGAAAGAGATAGTAATCTAGATTTAGATGTCATATCAGCATTCCAAGATTTAAGCCACAAAGCTCTTCTAGCTAATACAGCTAAAGACATGGATCTAACATCAATTTTGATAATATCAAAAATGGCATCACAAATAAAATGATTAGCATGTTGCAGTAAGCGAACAATGCTAGATATGTCAGAATCCAATTCATGTTGCGCTAAATTTTCCAACCAAAAAGTTGATGCAGCCGCAACATCACCCAAAGAAATAGCAGGTCTGAGAAGATGACCTGAATATAAATAGGCCTTCCTTAGATACGATTCAAGCTACCTATCTAAAGGATCCTTAAAGGAAGTGCTATCTTCCATAGGAATAGTGGTACGTTTAGCAAGAGTAGAAATAGCCCCATCAACTTTGGGGATCTTTTCCCAAAACTCTATAGATTTTGCTGGTAAAGGATACAATCTCTTAAACCTTGAAGAAGGAATAAAGGAAGTACCTGGATTATTCCATTCCCTAGAAATCATATCAGAAATAGCTTCAGGAATGGGAAAAACACCTGGGGAAACCACAGGAGGTTTAAAAACAGCATTTAAACGTTTATTAGACTGAACGTCAATAGGACTGGTTACCTCAATATCCAAAGTAATTAACACTTCTTTTAATAAAGAACGCATATACTCTATTTTAAATAAGTAGATTTGTCAGTGTCAATATCTGAGGAAGGATCTTCTGTTTCAGATAGATCCTCATCAGAAGAGGATGAATTATTATGTTGTTGGTCATTTGAAATTTCATCAGCTAAATGAGAAGTTTTAAAAGACCTTTTACGTTTATTAGAAGGTGGAAATGCAGACAAAGCCTTCATAATAGATTCAGAAACAAATTCTTTAAAATTTACAGGTATATCATGCACATTAGAAGTTGAAGGAACTGCAATTGGCAATGTACTATTACTGATAGAAACACTATCTGCATGTAAAAGTTTATCATGACAACTATTACAAATGACATTCGGTGGAATAATTTCTACAATTTTACAACAAATGCACTTAGCTTTTGTAGAACCCATGTCAGGCAGCAATGTTCCAGCAGAAACTTCAGAGGCAGGATCAGATTGGGACATCTTGCTCAATGTAAGAGAAAAAAACAACATATAAAGCAAAATTATCTATTTCCTTAAATGACAGTTTCAGGAATGGGAAAAAATGCAAAAGCATAGGACTCTTGATAGGAAAGAAAGCAGGAGGCAAACAACAATGGGGTATTGAAATAATGAAGAAAAAATTAGCGCCAAGTATGACACACAACGTAACGTAAACTTTTTTGGCGCCAAAAATGACCGTAAATGACACACTTGCGGCACTAATGACGCTGCTGTGTGAAAGGTCTCAACGTCACGTATGACGCCGGAAATGACGAAGTTGCGTCAAAAACGTAATTTCCTGCGCCAAAAAAAGTTCGCGCCAAAAATGACGTAATAAAGTCTAACATTTGACGCACCCGCGGGCCTAATACCCGCAAATGCAAAAAATAGTCAAATTGAAAAAGACTAAACCCCAGGTAAGAATAAATTTCTTAAAGTGTTTATATTCCCAAATATGAAACTGACAGTCTGCAGAAGGAAATACATGAACCTGACTCATGGCAAATATAAGTACAATACATATATTTAGAACTTTATATAATTTGCATAAAGTGCCAAACCATAGCTGAGAGTGTCTTAAGTAAATGAAAACATACTTACCAAAAGACACCCATCCACATATAGCAGATAGCCAAACCAGTACTAAAACAGTTCTTAGTAGAGGTAATGGCAAATTTGAGAGTATATCGTCGATCTGAAAAGGGAGGTAGGAGATGAATCTCTACGACCGATAACAGAGAACCCATGAAAAAAAACCCTGTTAGGGAAATCATCGTATTCAATAGGTGATACTTCCTTCACGTCCCTCTGACATTCGCTGTACTCTGAGAGGAATCGGGCTTCAACAATGCTGAGAAGCGCATATCAACGTAGAAATCTTAGCACAAACTTACTTCACCACCTCCATAGGAGGCAAAGTTTGTAAAACTGAATTGTGGGTGTGGTGAGGGGTGTATTTATAGGCATTTTGAGGTTTGGGAAACTTTGCCCCTCCTGGTAGGATTGTATATCCCATATGTCACTAGCTCATGGACTCTTGCCAATTACATGAAAGAAATATATAATAATGATTAAAAAAGCAACCCAAACTGCATACTGGCAAACTATCTGTCAGATGGTGACCAGTGGGGGTTAGGGAGGGAATCAGGGGGTGGAAGGTGTCAGGTGGGAGGATAATCTTTACATTGCAGCTAAAATGAAATTTACAAGCTAGTCCATTAACCCCTTCACTGTCGGAATTGCACAGCTGCAATTTGCGCCTTCTATTTACCGAAAATCAATGGCAAAGCGGAAAGCATTTAGGGACATATAGAATGTACAAACAATGCCTAAATTGAAGGTATATGGAAATATTGCAATACTGAAAGGAGATCAACCCCAATAAAATAAATAATTTTAACAGTGGTTTATTCCATATTATTTGTGCCTTATTATCTTCCACAGAAAAGATTAGATAATGAAAACATGGCGGAACCCCATCTACATTTTATTGCTAGGTTTACCGGTTAACCTTTCCTTTGAATATAGCTAGTATTTATTTACTGTTTTATACAAACCTCAAAAAATGTGTTGATTTATAAGCGGAACCCAGAAGGGGACCAGTTGCTGGTTAGTGGACGGTACTGCATCAGGAGGGGACAGGGTCACAGGTGGATAGTTGGTATGATTTTGGGCATGTATGGGTGTGCCCAGGATGTCATTGGGTATGGTTAATGAAAATATGGCAAATTACGAGATATAGCTGTCTTAGAGGGATAGCAGTACAGTTGTCACTTTTAAAGGGACATTCAAGGGATATGAAACCCAACATTTTTCTTTCATGATTCAGATAGAGCATACAATTATAAACAACTTCCCAATTTACTTATATTATCATTTTAGCTTCATTCTCTAGGTATCCTTTATTGAAGGAGGAGCAATACATTACTGAGAGCTAGCAGAAAACATCAATAAGCCATTGACAAGAGGCATATATGTGCAGCAGCCAATCAGCAGCTGGTTCCCAGCAACTGAGCCTACCATGGTGTACTTTTCAACAAATGATACCAAGTGAATGAAGCAAATGAGATGATAAAAGTAAATTTGAAAGTTGTTTAAATTTGCATGCTCCATCTAAGTTATGGAATAATTTTTTTGCTTTCATGTCCCTTTAAATTGAGATAGATTGTGGTCTGTATTATGACCACTTGGAAGAACTCCAATTGGGCCAATTGATGTAAATGGTTTATTCTTATTTCTAAAATCAGTAGACTAAACCCATTACTTTGGTGTTAAACTGGGTAGTTACAAATGTTAGAAATCAGCCATAGACCTATACAGCAGTGGTTCCCAAACTTTTACCGGCCATCACCCCCTTGATTCCATAAACCCATCATCAGTGCCCCCCAGCTTACCTGTAAACATATTAAAGATTTATTTAAATTTTTAAATATTTTTATATTTTCATTATAGAGCGTTCTTGAAATATTAAATATTAAAAATATTAAAAATAATTATTATTATATTATCAAATTATTAAAAATTATCATACATGCTGTAAAAAAATCTAAATAATAGATACAATATATAAAAAGCTTGTATGACAATATCAAGATAATACAATTTTATTAAGATTACTAATACTTTATGTGCACCTACCTGATACGTTAGACCTATGTACTTCACACACATATTTTTTTTAATTGTTATTATTAAATATATATGTCTATATATATAGCTGATAATGGTAATGTAAAATAGATATCTATACCTTTATATCTATAGAAATATATATATATATATATATAGTATATATATATATATATATATATATATATATATATATATATATATATATATAGGTATATATATATATCTATAGAAATATATATATATATATATATATATATATATATACAATAAAAATAAAAGTGTAACTGTGAGGGTACTTACCGGAGCTTCTGGTCCGGCCCCTCCGGTCTCGGCAAAAACTGAGAATAGCTGCTCCCATCTCGGCGCTCCACGTGGAGGAACACAGAGACACCGGTCTTCCTGCTCCTGCCTGCAGCTTCCCTGGCCATGCTCGACCACAAGTTGCTGAAATTTAAAGGAGCCATATCCTAGTTACAGGAACTCCCACCTGGAGGACTCAGGTGTGGGAGTTCCTATAAAAGCTCACTCAACCCATCACTCTGGGCTGAGTTATTTCTGTACCTACATTATTCCTGGCTCCAAAACCAAGCATACTTTCCTGATACCTGTGTATGCTCACCTTGCTCCTGAGACCAGGCATACTTACCTTGTACCTGGGTATGTTCACCTTGTTCCAGATGCCAAGCATATTTACCTGACACCTGTGTATGCTCACCTTGCCCCAGAGACCAAGGATACTTACCTTGTACCTGTGTATGCTCACCTTGCTCCCGAGACCAAGCATGCTTACCTTGTAGCCGTGTATGCTCACATTGTTCAAAATGCCAAGTATACTTACCTTGCTCCTGCGTATGCTCACCTGGTTCTTGAAAGGCAAGAAGATTAACCTGATACCTGTGTATGCTTACCTTGTTCATGAAGCTGTACCTATCTGGTATCCTGTGACAGTCTCACCAACAGTACCTGCTGGGTATCCTGTACCTGCTGAGAAACCTGTGTCTACCTTACCAGTGACTTCCTTCTTTAAACTAGCTGTACCTCCTGTATCTATCTGGTATCCTGTGACATTGTCAACAACAGTACCCGCTGGGTATTCTATGTCTGCTGAGAAACCTGTGTCTGCTTTCCTCTCCCTAGCTGTACCTGCTGTACTTACCAGGTATTCTGTGTCAACCTCACCCTTTACTGTTCAACTTAAGCACCATTGTCTATTGGACTTAGTTACTGCAAACTACTTAAAGTATTCTGAACCTTGTATAGGACTTAAGAGCGTTCTGCATGAGACCTATGTTCAAACTTGCTGTTTCTGTGATCTTCAATCTGAACTGCCAATTGTGCTTTTGCTTATCAATTAGTAAAGCTTTTAAAAGACTTTCATTGTTCTGTGTATCTGTTCCTGCATTTTGAGTTCCACACACCCTAACCTCCTCACAGTAAATGTAAACTTTAATGCATTTATGTTGTATTTAGTGCAACTTTTTTTAACACACTAACCTTTATGCCAGGTTTTCATTTGCACTATCCCTATGAGCATGAAATGCGATTGTGCTCTTGCAATCGCATTTACTTTCAACTTGTAATATTAGCACTATTACTATTGTGATCAAAAACCCGATATCACTTGCACACAACAGTTAGCGTGCCACTAGCCCTTAGTAATTAAATCACTATTCAGAAATTTGTTAATGTGATGTATGGACTTGATAAAGTGATACCAGTTTCTGAGTGTTTGGTTTTATGTCACTTAGATGTTTTATGTCCCTTAAATTATCATGTTTAGAAATCTGCAGTTGATTCTTAGTTTGGAGCATAGTTGTATAACTGCACCAAGAAACGTTATGGAAAATGTAGTATACTTACCAAGGCATTATGTAGTGCCCACTGTACAGTTTATTTCTGGTGACAGAAGACTAGAAACCATCATCAGATGAGTGTGTGCAAATCTACCCAGACAGGCACAACAAGCCTTTTTCTATGTTTCCTGCTACTGCACAGTAATTCAGAACTGTACAGTTAATGTGCTAATGTACAGCACTGGTAAAACCTTATGTACAAGTGGCTGCAATCTGTCATATTCAGAGTAAGTTAAGAATAAACCTAAATTATCATAAAAGTAAAAGCCTTTGAATTAGAGAATGGTAAAATGCCAGAAAAAAAAAATGTTTCACTTGAGACATCTAAAGCAGTGTTTCTCAACTTCAGTCCTCAAGTACCCCAAACAGGCCAGATCATCATGATGAAATAATCAGCTGATGGGTGAGAGCCAGTTAGTAGCCTTGGCTACTGATCAGCTGATTATTTCACCTGCTCTATCATGAAATCTGTCTTGCTAGGTGTCCTTGAGAACTGGAGTTCAGAAACACTGATCTAGACTAAATTACTTATGATCATTAAAGGGACAGTGTACTGTAAAATAGTTTTTCCCTTAATGTGTTTACAATTGCTTTTTTTACCAACTGCAGAGTAAACAATGTATGAAAATTAGCTTTTTAAGGTTTATTTGTGTATATTAAAGCTCTGATTTTGTGTTTTGAAGCCACAACCTAATAAAATGGGTTGAGCTTGTAGGTATAATCAGATCTCATTACTGTATCACATTGTGCACATATACCTGCTTCTTTATCTTATATCTGTCCTTAAAACAATCACCAATACTTTGAGAGAACAATGGAAAATCAACATGTTATTACCTTATCTCTGCTTTATCACACTGGGAGTGTAATTTCTTCTGCTGGCTGTGTTTACAAAGCTTATCTATAGCTGGTACGCGCGGCCACAAACTTTCAGAATAGGTGGGGATACCACATGCTAAATTAACAATTTCAAATGCCAATATAAGGGTAAAGGAGCTACTTGTAAACAATTTAATACACTCCAGCAGGTAAAGTGGATCATTGGGAACAAATTAAAGGGGAGAATTTTTTTGAGTAAACTGTCCCTTTAAGCTTGATGGGACCAACTTGCATCCTCTTCAACTTCTTACCTACTAGTTCCCCCTATGGTAATCCCAGCATCCCCTTCCATCTATTATGCCTATAAGTGTCCCCCTCAGTAATCCCACCGCCTCCCGGGATCAGTACCACCCTCTATGGGAACCACTGCTACACAGTATATATAATGTAGTGCATTGGCAGTTAAATCATAATAGGTCATCCTAGTTAATACTATATAAATTTAGCTACAAACAATTTATTTTAAATGTGCATTTTGGTCCATAGGGTGGCTCTAATGTAAAGGCTTTCCTACTAATTACTGCTGTAAGTCTGTTCCTACTTCATACGTGGTGACGTCACAAAGGGGGCTGAACAAGGATACATACTGGTAGCTGCAAGGGAACTGGATGGGGAGGGGATCTCAGCTAACTTAGCACCTACAAACCTCCGAAGATCCCTCATTTGAAAGAGAATTGTCTGCTCTTTCAAATGGTGGTCATCTTTGAGCATTACCACCCAACAGATCTTTTAAGAATAAAGTTAAAAAAAAAACAAATAGGGATTTGCTTGAGGGTATTGCATTATATGCACAAAACAAAAAACAAAAATCTGGTATGTCTAGAGACCACAAATAAAGTTCATTTTATAGTAGAGAACTCCCTCTCTTAAAAAAATATATGAATTTTGTCTGTATAGTCAGGTGATTACTGTGGTAACAGTAAACACCTTGCAAGAACAAAACTGCTTTTATTTCTGTACTGCACAATGGGGCCTCTATAATATATAACCCCCAAAAGCCTGTATGGGCCCCTATTTCACATGTGGCTACCCCTGATGACAATTTAGTCAGAAGTTCACAGCAACGGCAGTGGTCACCTGGCCATTTTAAAATATTATTTACTAAAATCTAAGCAAAAATATACGTTTTTTTTACAGTTTTTGCCGCAGCTACTGTATCACACATGCCATGAAATATAAATATAATAATTGTATATTGTGAATCTGCTTTGTGTGCTGAAATCCCCCCAATATATAATGTGTGTGGGTTACTCACTGAAATTTGACTTTAAAATAGGGTTTAAATGTAGCTAGCAAAAAACCCTCAAAATTGGCTCAGCACTGGGTATAAAAAAGGTTTAGTAACTAAAGGGTTAATTGCTGCAAAAGGACTAAATTAATTATTAAAGCTTGGTACAGCAGGTGACAAGAAGCATATGTTAGTAGCCACCAATCACCAGTTAGTTCCAGGTACTGCATTGTTGCTCCTAAGCCTACCTACGTGTGCTTTCCAAAAAAGGATACCAAGAGAAGATGCAACGAACAATCAAGATCCTCTAGAAAAGCTTAAAAACTTATAAAAAAAATTTTGAAGGTGAATTTTGTGCATAAGTCTCTTTAATGGGATGATGAACATTAAAAAACACCACAAGAATAAAAACATTTTTAAACATAGAAATATACTTTTTTTAAGAGTCAATACATTATAAATGTTACCTTTTTATAAAGAACCACAAAGAATATTGCCCTAGAGCCCCTTTAAAGGGCCACTGTAAGCAAATATTTTCTATGCCTGTTACTAACTACCCCAAATACGCTTTTTATCAATAGCATTTCATTAACATATCTCTACCGTATATCAGAAATCTTGTCTGCAAATTTAATTGTTTTCCAAACCCACTCCATGGGTATCCTTTGCTCTGTACCAACCCGTTTACAATACCTAGGTTTCAAAATGGCGCTTTAAACACAATTTCATTGGTTTAAGTATTTTGAACACACAGTGCTGAAAATAGTGGGCAGGATAATGTGACATCATCGGGGAATAAAAGATATAACTTTTATAACGTTATGAAACTTCGTTTTGGAGAAAATATAGGTCAGTAGGTTTTAATTAATGTTTATTAACTTTAATATGTTAGTTGTTTGGCTTAAAAATTATAACAGAAAGTAATCCTTTAACAGTTGTTTATCGTATATAAAAAATATTTTTTGAAATGCTAGAATTTACCAGTGCTACAAATAAAAGGGGACTTTCAGTCACGAAGTATAAAGTACTTCATGTTAAAAGTTATTTTATTTGCCTGCAGCATATGCTGCCCTTAGCGCCTCAGGCATCCCACGGCAAAATGCTATTTTTTTTTCAATAAGGTGACGTTTCCACCTCTTAGACAATACCTGTGGAGCCCAGCTGGCATTATGCGATATGGATATCACGCTATTGGCTAACATCACCTCAGTGATAAAATAGCGTTCTGCCGTGGGCAGCCTGAGGTGCTCAGTGTGGCATACACTGCAGGCAAATAAAGGCACTTTGTGACTGAAAGTCCCCTTTATTTGTAGCACTGCTAAATCTAAGCATTTAAAAAATGCTAAAATATACGACTCAGAGAAATAGACAGTGCTTATAGAAAGCTGTCTAACTTGTTCCACTGCAACTTTAGACCTGAATGTTCCATATGTAAAATACAAATTTAAAAAGTAAACAGAAAACATATAAAATACATTTAAGTGGAATAAACACCTAACTAAAAATATAGCTAGACTCCATTTTGCATTGCTTACATTTCCCTTTCCTATTTTATTTAAAAAAAATAAATAAAACTAAAGACAAATGTTTTAGGATGTCAGTGTGTCATGGAATCAGTTTATATGCTTGAAAATTAAAAATGTATTTAAATGCAATCACTGCTAGAATTTTTTTTAAATACCTTTACTGAAGATTTTAGTAATTATATTTACAAGTTGTATATTTAATAATATTATTCCATTCTCTTTTGCCTCTTTTTTTTTACATGGAACTTATTTTAAAATGTAAAAATGGTGCACATATTTGGAGTTGCTGCATATTATGTGGTTTTAATTAAAACAAACAACCCTTGATTCATATTGATGTAAAATGAGAACAAAATTGATTAGATTAACAGTAAATCCAATACAAATATGCAGAGATCCATCTAGTAATCCCTATTTCATCTAAAACGAATTATCTTACAGTACATTTGTACAGTGTTCACTACAATTCCTTCATTCTCATTAAAAATATGTAACAGTAAACCACGAAAATCCAAATCATATGGAGATTAGGTGAATGTCTTTGTTTTCTTTGTCAGAGATACAGTTTTCAAAGTTGAAAGGGCAAAGATAAAAACATTTAAAATAAAGTACTAATAATAAAACACTACATTAGAGACTCAGATCTGCTGTCAGATCAAGGACATTTACACCTTAGGATAGCTACTGACTGCGTCATCCAATCCTTCAGACTGTATTGCGAAGTAGTAGCTGTACTGGTTTAAACTAGGAATAAAAACAGATCAGGAAAAATACTAGTAGTAAAATTGTCATTTATTTAAATTTTTGCATATTGGGGAGTGTTTGAAGGGACAATGTAGACTACTGGCCTCAGATGCTGAGATTATTATTATCTTGAAAAGAACCTAAGTATCCTGAAAAGGGACGTGGACAACATTCAGAGCTGATTGTAAGTTAAACTTGAAGATCACAAATTATCACAATACCAGGTTCATAAAAAGAGCTCAGTCACATCAATGATGATGCTAGGTAAGCGTTCATGGAAAATATCCTTTATGTGTTGAGTGGTCTAAAGGCAGGACTCTGCAGGAAGTAACTAGACAGAGGATGGATTCAGGCTGGAGAATAGTCAAGCAGGCCAAGGTGAGAAACTGAGAGGGCAGTGAGGTACAAAATCAGAAGGACGAAAACAAAATCAGAAGGATGAAAACCAAATCAGAAATCAGGTAAGGGTCAAAGAACAAACAGGCAGTAGAGGTACAAAACAGTTGGCAGAATTGAGATCCAAGAACTATCAGTATTATTATTATTATTATACTTTATTTATGAAGCGCCAACATATTCCGCAGCGCTGTCCATGGATACAGTTCATTTAAATAAAACAATACAAGACTTGTAAAAGACAGGACAAAATTTACAAACACATACAGGAGGGATTGAGGGCCCTATTCCCGTGGGAATTTACAATCTAGAAGGGTAGGAGGTTGAGAAACAGGAGGTGAGGACTGCAAGATTTGGAAAGATGTTAATACAGAGTTAGATGAGGGAAATGTTAGGTAAGTGAAGTTAATTTATTATTGAGTTGGGTTGTAGGCTTCCCTGAACAGAAAAGTCTTCAGGGAACATTTAAAGGAAGACAGATTAGGGCAAATCCTGACAGCACGAGGGAGAGTGTTCCAGAGGGTAGGTGCTGCACGACAGAAGTCCTGCAGTCTAGCATGAGAAGAGGTGATAGTTGCGGATGCAAGGAGCAGGTCATTGTTGGATCTTAGTGGACGGGCTGGAGTATAATTGTGTATTAGAGAGGATAGGTAGAGGGGAGCGGCGTTGGTGAGAGCTTTGTATGTAAGGGTGAGAATTTTGAATTTAATTCTGCTGTGAATGGGGAGCCAATGAAGTGACTCGCAGAGAGGTGCAGCAGATGCAGATCGACGGGAAAGGTGGATCAGCCTGGCGGAGGCATTTAGGATGGATTGAAGAGGGGAGAGGCGGAAAAGAGGAAGGTCAGTGAGTAGGTTATTGCAGTAGTCAAGTCGGGAGATAACAAGGGAGTGGATTATTTGCTTTGTGGTGTCAGCACTCAGAAAAGGGCGAATTTTGGAAATATTACGTAGATGGTTGCGGCAGGATGTAGAAAGCAATTGGATATGGGGGACAAAGGATAGATTTGAGTCAAGTGTGACTGCGAGGCAGCGGACTTGGGGCGATGGGGAAATGGTGATGCCTTCAACAGGGATAGAGAAGTCAGAAGTCGGCGTAGAACTTGAGGGGGGATAAGAAGGATCTCAGTCTTGGACATGTTAATCTTTAGGTGTTGAGAGGCCATCCAGTAAGAAATACCAGATAAGCAGTCGCTGACATGAGAAAGGACAGAGGGAGAGAGAGCAGGGGTGGAGAGGTAGATCTGGGTGTCATCAGCATAGAGGTGATATTTGAAGCCATAACTCTTGATAAGTTTATCCAGCGAAGAAGTATAGATGGAGAAGAGTAGAGGACCCAGAACAGATCCTTGAGGTACTCCAACAGACAGAGGCATAGGAGAGGAGGAGTCACCGGCAAATAACACAGAAAAAGACCTGTGGGAAAGATAGGAGTGAATCCAGGAAAGAGCAGTGTCACAGAGGCCAAAAGAGCTAAGGGTCTGTAGGAGGAGGGGGTGGTCAACTGTGTCGAAGGCAGCTGAGAGGTCAAGTAAGATGAGTATAGAGTAGTGGCCAATATTTTTTGCAGAGAGAAGATCGTTTGTAACCTCTCAGTTGAATGTTTTGGGCGGAAACCGGATTGCAGTGGGTTAAGCAAGACGTTGGTGGACAGGAAGTGGGTTAGGCGATTGTAAACTAGTTTTTCAAGGAGTTTTGATGTTAGTGGAAGCAGTGATATGGGGCGGTAGCTTTCGGGAGAATTAGGGTCGAGGGAGGGTTTTTTGAGTATGGGAGTGACTTTTGCGTGTTTGAAAGAAGATGGGAATGAGCCGGTAGAGAGAGATAGGTTGAAGATGTGGGTAAGAGCAGGAGTGAGGGTGGAAGATAGGGAGGGTATTAGATGGGAAGGGATAGGGTCGAGTGGGCAGGTAGTGAGGCGTGAGGAAGATAGTAAGGAAGAAACTTCATTCTCAGTGGCTGGATGGAAGATAGAGAGGGTGGCAGAGGGAGTAATTGGGCCTGTTGGAATATTGCAGGTTGGTGTTGGGATGTTGCTTTGGATAGTACGTGTTCTGTTTAAAAAGTAGTCTGCCAGGGCTTGAGCACTAAAGACAGACGGGGCTGGTGGAGCAGGTGGGTAGAGGAGAGAGTTAAAGGTGGAAAAGAGTTGTTTAGGGTTTGAGGAAAGAGTAGATATGAGAGAAGAGAAGTAGGTTTGCTTGGCTAAGTGAAGGGCAGAAGTGTATGAGCGAAGAATAAACTTATTGTGTATGAAATCAGGTTCAGAGTGAGTTTTCCTCCAGACACGCTCAGCAGTACGAGAGCATTTTTGCAAATATCGTGTATGCTGAGCATGCCAGGGCTGTAACTGACTGCGTGGGGTTTTGCGCAGCTAGGGTGGGGCAAGTGTGTCTAGTGCAGAGGAGAGAGTTTTGTTATAGTGGGCTGTAGCGAGATCAGGGCAGGTTATAGTGGAAGTGTAAGGGAGGAGATTTTGAATGATTTTTGAAAATTGGAGCGGGTCCACAGCATGTGTATTTCTGCAGGTGCGGGGGCGGGATGGAGAAGTGTGTTTAGCTTTTGCATTAATATTATAGGTGACCAGGTGATGGTCTGAAATGGGAAAAGGGCGACAGGTGGTGTCAGATATAGAGCAGAGGTAGGAAAATACCAGGTCGATGGAGTGTCCATCACGGTGAGTCGGAAGTAGGGTAGATTGTGAGAGACCGAAGGAGGATGTGAGTGAAAGAAGTTTAGAGGCAGCGGGGGCAGATGGGTTGTCAATGGGAATGTTGAAGTCCCCAAGAATTAGGGTTGGTATATTTGAAGAGAGAAAGTGAGGAAGCCAGGCGGCAAAGTTGTCAAAGAATTGGGAGGTTGGTCCAGGAGGGCGATAGATGACTGCCACTTTGAGGGAGAGAGGGGAGAACAGGTGAATACAGTGGACTTCAAAGGAGGAGAAGGAGAGTGATGGGAATGGAGGTAGGTCACAACACCGCCGCCACATTTCTCACCTGGCCTAGGGGTATGGCTAAAGTGAAGGCCACCATGTGTGAGAGCAGCAATGGAAACAGTGTCAGAAGGAGATAACCAGGTTTCTGTAACTGCTAAAAGGGTGAAAGCATTTGATATAAACAGGTCATGAATGGCTGTAAGTTTGTTGCAGACAGTGCGCGAGTTCCATAGTGCGCAGGCGAAAGGAGTGTGCGTGTGTGGGATGCATTGGATGGAAATGAGGTTATGTGTGTTGCTTTTATTAAAGTTTCTATAAGGAGTGCGTGATTGGGTAATGGTGGGAATGAGGGTGGGCCCAGGATTTGGAGAGATGTCGCCTGAGGCTAATAGCATCAAGGGATTTCGATGGGGTGTAGCGCCAAAGACGAGCACCTATAGCTCTGAACAGTAGGCTAACTAGCTAGCTTTGAAAATGTACTAAGAAAATAAATGTGTTCAGAGCGCCTCAAATGGGCTAGATGTTGTACAATGTGTAGAGTGTGTGTTTAGAAATATTTTAATTGTAAATCTAGTACTTTACACAAGAATAAAAATAAAACATGCCACAGTGGGTACAGTGGTAATAAATGACAATAAAAACAATAAGATGTGGATCTACTCTTGTACAAATTAAATATTGAATATATCTATATAAAAACACTGAATATAAAATGATACAGAGGCAATAATAATGGTAGCCCCAATAAAAATATGAGAAAGTTAAAATTCCAAACAATGTTTGAAAGAAATCAATCCAATGTGTGGATTAAAAAAATAAATCAAATGAATGGATTGCTGATATCGACTAGGAGGAGGATACTGTAAGAGATATTATGTACCAGTGTTGGTGGTGATAATGTGTATAAAAAGGGAGTGAAAAATTATCCTTAGTGATTGCAAATATAAAGAAAACAGACAGTGTCAACTTGCTTATTCAAAAGTGAAAAAAATTACGTGAAAAATTGAAAAAATGACAAAGCAAAAAATGAAAAAATGCTGCTCAAAAAATGAAAAAAAAAAGAACAAAGTCAGTGAAAAAAAAAGGAAAAAAGAGAACAAAGTCAGTGATTGTAATCCAAGAAACAAAATCCTAAAAAAGGCTAAATGTGAAGATCCAAATAAAAGTCAAAAGTTAATAATGTGTAGAAAAGGAAACATACGCCTAGATTTAGAGTTCTGCGTTAGCCGTCAAAACCAGCGTTAAGGGGTCCTAACGCTGGTTTTTACCGCCCGCTGGTATTTAGAGTCAGTCAGGAAAGGGTCTAACGCTCACTTTCCAGCCGCGACTTTTCCATACCGCAGATCCCCCTACGCCAATTGCGTATCCTATATTTTCAATGGGATCTTTCTAACGCCGGTATTTAGAGTCTTGGCTGAAGTGAGCATTAGAAATCTAACGACAAGACTCCAGCTACAGAAAAAAGTCAGGAGTTAAGAGCTTTCTGGGCTAACGCCGGTTCATAAAGCTCTTAACTACTGTGCTCTAAAGTACACTAACACCCATAAACTACCTATGTACCCCTAAACCGAGGTCTCCCCACATCGCCGCCACTCTATTAAATTTTTTTAACCCCTAATCTGCCGACCGCACACCGCCGCAAGCTACATTATCCCTATGTACCCCTAATCAGCTGCCCCTAACATCGCCGACCCCTACATAATATTTATTACCCCCTAATCTGCCCCCCCATGTCGCTGCTACCTACCTACAATTATTAAACCCTAATCTGCCGACCGGACCTCACCTCTACTATAATAAATGTATTAACCCCTAATCCGCCTCACTCCCGCCTCAAAAACCCTATAATAAATAGTATTAACCCCTAATCTGCCCTCCCTAACATCGCCGACACCTAACTTCAAGTATTAACCCCTAATCTGCCGACCGGACCTCGCCGCTACTCTAATAAATGTATTAACCCCCTAATCCGCCTCACTCCCGCCTCAAAAACCCTATAATAAATAGTATTAACCCCTAATCTGCCCTCCCTAACATCGCCGACACCTAACTTCAAGTATTAACCCCTAATCTGCCGACCGGACCTCGCCGCTACTCTAATAAATGTATTAACCCCTAAAGCTAAGTCTAACCCTAACACTAACACCCCCCTAAGTTAAATATAATTTAATTCTAACAAAATAAAATAATTCTTATTAAATAAATTATTCCTATTTAAAGCTAAATACTTACCTGTAAAATAAACCCTAATATAGCTACAATATAAATAATAATTATTATATATATTGTAGCTATTTTAGGATTTATATTTATTTTACAGGCAACTTTGTATTTATTTTAACTAGGTACAATAGCTATTAAATAGTTAATAACTATTTAATAGTTACCTAGTTAAAATAATTACAAAATTACCTGTAAAATAAATCCTAACCTAAGTTACAATTAAACCTAACACTACACTATCAATAAATTAATTAAATAAACTATCTACAATTATCTACAATTAAATCAACTAAACTAAATTACAAAAACAAACAAACACTAAATTACAAAAAAAACAAACACTAAATTACAAAAAATAAAAAAGATTACAAGAATTTTAAACTAATTACACCTACTCTAAGCCCCCTAAAAAAATAACAAAGCCCCCCAAAATAAAAAAATGCCCTACCCTATTCTAAAATAAAAATTTAACAGCTCTTTTACCTTACCAGCCTTTAAAAGGGCCTTTTGCGGGGCATGCCCCAAAGAAAACAGCTCTTTTGCATTTAAATAAACATACAATACCCCCCCAACATTACAACCCACCACCCACATACCCCTAATCTAACCCAAACACCCCTTAAAAAACACTAAGCCCCTGAAGATCTTCCTACCTTATCTTCACCACGCCTGGTATCACCGATCCGTCCAGAAGAGGCTCCGAAGTCTTCCTCCTATCCGGCAAGAAGAGGTCCAGAAGAGGGTCCAAAGTCTTCCTCCTATCCGGCAAGAAGAGGACATCTGGACCGGCAAACATCTTCATCCAAGCGGCATCTTCTATCTTCTTCCATCCGGCGCGGAGCGGGTCCATCTTGAAGCAGCCGGCGTGGATCCATCCTCTTCTAACGACGTCCTAAGTCCGAATGAAGGTTCCTTTAAGCGACGTCATCCAAGATAGCGTCCCTCGAATTCCGATTGGCTGATAGGATTCTATCAGCCAATCGGAATTAAGGTAGGAAAAATCTGATTGGCTGATTGAATCAGCCAATCAGATTCAAGTTCAATCGGATTGGCTGATCCAATCAGCCAATCAGATTGAGCTCGCATTCTATTGGCTGATCGGAACAGCCAATAGAATGCAAGCTCAATCTGATTGGCTGATTGGATCAGCCAATCGGATTGAACTTGAATCTGATTGGATGATTCAATCAGCCAATCAGATTTTTCCTACCTTAATTCCGATTGGCTGATAGAATCCTATCAGCCAATCGGAATTCGAGGGACGCCATCTTGGATGACGTCCCTTAAAGGAACCTTAATTCGGACTTAGGACGTTGTTAGAAGAGGATGGATCCGCGCCGGCTGCTTCAAGATGGACCCGCTCCGCGCCGGATGGAAGAAGATAGAAAATGCCGCTTGGATGAAGATGTTTGCCGGTCCGGATGTCCTCTTCTTGCCGGATAGGAGGAAGACTTTGGACAGTCTTCTGGACCTCTTCTTGCCGGATAGGAGGAAGACTTCGGAGCCTCTTCTGGACGGATTGGTGATACCCGGCGTGGTGAAGATAAGGTAGGAAAATCTTCAGGGGCTTAGTGTTAGGTTTTTTAAGGGGTGTTTGGGTTAGATTAGGGGTATGTGGGTGGTGGGTTGTAATGTTGGGGGGGTATTGTATGTTTATTTAAATGCAAAAGAGCTGTTTTCTTTGGGGCATGCCCCGCAAAAGGCCCTTTTAAGGGCTGGTAAGGTAAAAGAGCTTTACAATTTTTATTTTAGAATAGGGTAGGGCATTTTTTGGGGGGCTTTGTTATTTTTTTAGGGGGCTTAGAGTAGGTGTAATTAGTTTCAAATTCTTGTAATCTTTTTTTATTTTTTGTAATTTAGTGTTTGTTTGTTTTTGTAATTGAGTGTTTGTTTGTTTTTGTAATTTAGTTTAGTTTAGTTCATTTTAGATAATTGTAGATAATTTATTTAATTAATTAATTTATTGATAGTGTATTGTTAGGTTTAATTGTAACTTAGGTTAGGATTTATTTTACAGGTAATTTTGTAATTATTTTAACTAGGTAACTATTAAATAGTTATTAACTATTTAATAGCTATTGTACCTGGTTAAAACAAATACAAAGTTGCCTGTAAAATAAATATAAATCCTAAAATACCTACAATATAATTATTATTTATATTGTAGCTATATTAGGGTTTATTTTACAGGTAAGTATTTAGCTTTAAATAGGATTAATTTATTTAATAAGAATTATTTAATTTCGTTAGAATAAAATTATATTTAACTTAGGGGGGTGTTAGTGTTAGGGTTAGACTTAGCTTTAGGGGTTAATACATTTATTAGAGTAGCGGTGGGGTCCGGTTGGCAGATTAGGGGTTAATAATTGTAGGTAGGTGGCGGTGACGTTGGGGGCGGCAGATTAGTGGTTAATAAATATAATATAGGGGTCGGCGGTGTTAAGGGCAGCAGATTAGGGGTACATAGGGATAACGTAGGTTGCCGCGGTGTATGGAGCAGCAGATTAGGGGTTCAAAATAATATGCAGGGGTCAGCGATAGCGGGGGCGGCAGATTAGGGGTTAATAAGTTAAGGTTAGGGGTGTTTAGACTCGGGGTACATGTTAGGGTGTTAGGTGCAGGCTTAGGAAGTGTTTCCCCATAGGAAACAATTGGGCTGCGTTAGGAGCTGAACGCTGCTTTTTTGCAGGTGTTTTTTTCAGCTCAAACTGCCCCATTGTTTCCTATGGGGGAATCGTGCATGAGCACATTTTTTAAGCCGGCCGCGTCCGTAAGCACCGCTGGTATTTAGAGTTGAAGTGGCGGTAAATTATGCTCTACGCTCCCCTTTTTGGAGCCTAACGCAGCCCTTCAGACGACTCTAAATACCAGCGTTGTTTAAAAGGTGCGGGGAAAAAAAAGCATGCGTAGCTAACGCACCCCTTTGGCTGCAGAACTCTAAATCTAGCCGCTTATTTTCCTAGTGGTGAGAGTCCGTCTGAGGTTCCTGATGGTGAGAATAAAGTCAACAGTCTTTTAGGTCAAACCCAATTAATGGGCTAGTGTTCCTGTTCCTGATGGTGAGAGCCTTTGGTGGTTGGGAGAAACTCCAATCCAAAAAAAATATTTTTTTCTTTTAAATCATAAATTAAACCTAAAAGCAAATAAAAACAACAATAGTGTAGATGGTACTAAAAACTTATATAAAATCAGAATAGTGCTTACCAGCTGTGGTCAACGCGTTTCGGCCTCCTCTAGGCCTTTCTCAAGACTGCTTAATAGCATCAAGATGGAAAGTAAGAGTAGGTGAGAATGAGATTTATAGCAGTGGGGGTATTTCTGGGAGGTGGTGCAGTTTGTTGATATAAATTTTAAAATAGAAAATAGTTCATGAAAGCTAAGGTATGGAGAAGAAAGGAGAGAGGGGCCTATAAAAACTGTGTGTAGAGAAGGGTACCGTATGAGCATGTGAGTATGCTTGTGGAATAGACATGAGACTGTTAAAAGGAAAAGCAGTCCTGAAAACATAGCAGAATGTTAAGTGCAAAATATTTTTGTTGAAATCTCAAATCTTGTTCAATTCTTGTCTAATTCTCATCCTTGCCACTTAAAGATGGTCACTTAGACAGATGGGAGCTTAGAGAGATGGAATACTCTGCAAACGCTCAGACCCCAACAAACGCTCTCCCCTAACTGGTCTTAAATTTATAAGGCTACAGCAGACAGCTGAGTTTAATTGATTACAGACAGGGAAATAAGTTACACCCAGGTGAGAAGACTAAGAATTGATACAAGATCAGAGGGATAAGTTCAAGAAAGGAAATTCATTAAGCAAATTTTTTAATAGAGAGATGCACATACTGGGGACAGGAAAGAGCAGATCAATGGAGTAGACAGTTGGTTTACAAGAGTTAAAAACAGTGTAATAAATCCAGCAGAAACAGAGGGGTTTAAAGGGACATACCAGGAGTTAAAAACAGTGTAATAAATCCAGCAGAAACAGAGGGGTTTAAAGGGACATACCAGGAGTTAAAAACAGTGTAATAAATCCAGCAGAAACAGAGGGGTTTAAAGGGGTTTAAAGGGACATACCAGGAGTTAAAAACAGTGTAATAAATCCAGCAGAAACAGAGGGGTTTAAAGGGACATACCTGAAAGTAAATGAGAAATAGGGTTAGATTTAGGAGATGTTGGGCTTCAATGAGTAGCAATCTGTGCAGTTGAAATTCTTGTCTAATTCTCAGCCTTGCCACTTAAAGATGGTCACTAGTCTTAGACAGATGGGAGCTCAGTAGGTCTCAATCTAAAATACAGAGCTAGATAACAATAATGTCTAAGCCAAGTCTGTGAGCTAAACCAGGGTATTTAAAAGGACAGAGTACTGTGATTTTATTCTCTCTTTTAATGTATTCCCAATAATCCATTTTACCTTTTGAAGTGTATTAAACTGTTTACAAATGGCTCCTTTAAATTTGTTTTGTAATTTAAAATAGAGGCTTTTGCAGTTTGTTTGTTTTTTTTGTTTTTTTTTATTAATTTATTTATAACCAACATGCGGTATTATAGACAAAGGAACAAAACGGCAAAAGCAAAAAAGAAAAAACACCAGGGTGAAAAGAAAATAGAATACAATTAATATCATTGTAAGATTCCAAAACAAACGTCAATACTCACTTATTGAATATTTTAACAATTTAAACTAAAACCTATTTGTATTGAGGTCTATACAACACTTTTATCATTTGTCTAGCCAATTCTGCTAGATAATCAACATCTTATTAATACCACCGTGTTGGAGTTTTTTTTTTCATTTTAAGGGAACACTCTAAACCATCCAAATAAAATAATGCTAAACCAAAAATAAAATAAACCAGATTAAAACAATCAAAATAGAGAGGAGAAGAAAAAAAAAAAAAAAAAAAAAGGACCCAGAAAACACCCTTCCTTGGTCCCACCCGATGTCATCATTAATTCCTTTATCCTAGTACTATCCAATCCGCCGGGAAATCACCTAATAAAACCAGTTCCATAAAACTTTCTGAACCCAAAAAAGGAGATAGGATCAATTTTTGGATACCCGTTGGGTAAGATTTAATTATAGGCAACCAGCCAACTAAAAATTGTTTGATTTTTTTTTCTTTCAGGAACCTGGTATGATAAGATTAGAAAATAATCTGATTTTGGATTTCTTGGAGGACAGCTTTTAATGGGGGTGCTCACTTAGCCTTCCAATTTTTAGCTATTAAATGTCTTACTAATAAGATTATAGTATTTAATATTGTCTGAGCTAAAGGGAATATTAATATCTGGATGTTTAGCAAGAATATGTTCTCTGTCTCTAATACTATATTTAGTTGGTAATGCTTATTGAACCAGAAAACCACCTTCTTCCATAGCTGAAAGATCCTAGGGCAGTACCAATACATGTGAACCAGGTCAGCTGCGACCGATGAGCACCGGGGGCACAGACAGAATAGCTGGGAAGAAAATCTTGAGAGCCTAGCCGGGGTCAGATAAAAGTTATTTATAAGTTTAAAATGAGATTCCCTCCAACTCATCGGGATTTGATATTTACTTATCAAAGTGCAGCTTGCTATGATTTTCTCTGTATTTATATCTGGAAGATACAATACCCAAGACTCACAAGTCTTATTCAATATAAACAGACTTTGTTTAGCGAGCATTATGTCATACATTAAGGATATAGAAGTGTTCCCGGCTCTGAAGATTTTCATCCAGCTCTTAATCTCGGCCCACTCTACCTCCCTACTAAGAGTCCAATTCGATTCCTGTATATAATGTCTTATTTGTAGATACGCATAGAAATTATTAGTATGAAGACCAAACTTATGCCGAAGCTTCTCAAACATTAAAATATACCCCTCGACTGAAAAAAGCTGTTGAATGACTGTTAGGCCCTTCTAAGCCCAGATCTGAAATACTAACTGTTGAATCCCTGGGGGAAAATTTACGTTACCCCTTATTGGTAAAAACTCTGAGAAAGAAAAATCCATTTGCAACATAGTACACAACTTCTGCCAGCCCAGTACCACATTCTTTAATGACACAAGACCAGCAATGTTTGCCGGAAGTTTCTTTACTGGACAATGTAAAATAGCTTTTAGAGAAAAAGGGTATGCCAGATGACTTTCAAGGTCACTAGTAGAAAAAATATTACAATCCGACAACCAATCTAAAGCAATCCTTGCCAGCATGGTAATGTTATAAATATAGATATCAGGTAAGGCCAACCCTGCCATTCTACGGGGTTGCATTAATTTTTTCAAGGCAATGCGCAGTGTCTTATTTTTCCATATACATTTTGAGAAAGACCTATAAATAGCTCTAATGTCACCTGTAGGAATCAAGAGAGGAAGATTTTGTAGGAGATATAACAGGCGTGGGAAAACAATTGTTTTTATTACATTTACCCTTGCCGTTATTGAAAGCGGGAACTGAACCCACACTTCCAAATCAGATTTAATTTTCTCAATAAGAGGGGCAAAGTTAATGTTATACCAAATTTTAGGGCTCGAATTAAGGTATATACCCAAATACTTCAATGTTGCAACTTCTTTAAAAGGAGTCTTTTGTGGGCTACACTTCCGACCTTTTTATCCACATCAGTTCACTCTTTTCACAGTTAATTTTATACCCTGAAAAAGAACTATATGTCTCCAGGCATGCTAACACAATTGGGATTTCTTGTGATGTATTCTCCACACAAATCAGCAAATCGTCTGCATACAGCAGAGTTTTAAGATTGTGTTCCCCCAGTCCAATCCCCTTAATAGAGCTTTGCAGCCAGGTTGCCAATGGCTCAATGGCTAAATTAAACAATAGGGGAGATAATGGGCACCCCTGTCTATTTCACCTGCTAAGGTTAATCTGTGGAGATAAAACCCCGTTAATTAACAAATATGATATTGGGTGTTTATATAAATTCTGTATAAATAGGGAAAACTGATCTTTAAACCCCATTTCTGCTAAAACTCTAAAGAGATGTTTCCAGACAATAGAGTCAAAAGCTTTCTCAGCATCTAATGTAATAATAGCAGAGTCAACTCTACTATGGCGCGGGTTTTTATCAGAATTCCATACAAGATCCAGGTAATTGATAACTCTCCGAATATTCTTAGCTGAGTTTCTAGCCTTCATAAAACCTACCTGATCTGGGTGTATAAGCTTATCAAGACATTTAGCAAGTCTCTCTGCAATAATAGACGCAAGAATTTTATAATCAGCGTTCAAGACTGATATTGGTCTATAAGAGGCTAGTTCCTCACTCTGTTTATCCTTTTTTCAAAATCAATTAAATATTAGCTGCTGAGAAAAATCTAGACGGCACCATATTCAAACCATAATAACTATTAAACAATTTCTCCAATGTGTATTTAATATCCTCCGCTAGTATTTTCAGAAATTCTGCCGGGAGACCATTGGGGCCAGCTGCTTTATTCAGTTTAGCCTTCTCTATGCCCTTGAGGATCTCATCAACTGTAATTGGGCTATTTAATGCCACTAGATCTATTTCAGATACTTTCGGCATCTCAATACCTGCCCAAAAATTTTCCAGATTAAGCTCATTTATACCAGGAGTTGTATATAGCTTCTGATAATAATTATAAAATACTTTGCTAATATCTTCCATCTCTGTATATCTATGATTCTCGTCACGAATAGCAAGAATAAAATTCTTTCTCTTTCTATTTTGTACCAATCTTGCAAGGTATTTCGCCGAGGAACCATGTATACCATTATAAAAAAGACTAAATTTTACCTCTTCTTCTTGCGATTTGCTTTTCAAAAAGATATCTCGGGCTTGCCTAGCTTTAATATAATTATCCCAATTAGTGTTCCCACGCTCTGAAATATACTTTCTACAGGTATTTCTCACCTGATTAGAAAGTTGTATTTCTCGTGCATTCATTTTTTTCTTTTGGATACACAGATATGCCTTAATTTCCCCACGCAAAAATGCTTTGGAGGCTTCCCAAAATATCTCTATTTTATCATAATAAGAGCTGTTATGTTCTGTATACTCCTTCCACTTCTGTTTTAACCATTGTGAAAATCTTACATTATTAAATAGATATTTAGGGAAAAAAAACCCGGAATTTCTATCCTTAGGTTGCAAGATGGCATTAAAAGAAATCGATATTATAGCGTGGTCTGAGATCATTATATCATTTATACAAGACTCTAATTTCAAAACAGATAAGGACTCAGCGATCAATAAAAAATCTATCCTTGAAAAAGTATTGTGGACTTTAGATTCACACGTATACATGCAAGAATCCGGGTGCTTTATTCTCCAGATATCTACTAGCTTTAGCTTATGACAAAATCTCTTAAAATATTTAGCTTGTTTCTTATATTCTACAGAGTTTCTTGCCCCATATCTCTCCAACTCCGGGCATAAAGACATGTTAAAGTCTCCTCCAACAATCAAATTTTGATTAATGTAAGGGAATAACTTTATACTCATTTTTTCCAAAAATCCAATAGAGAACCTATTTGGGCCATAGATATTACACAATACTAGTCTCGTGTCATTAATTTGAATATGAACTAAAACATATCTTGCGTTTTCATCTCTTTCTATATTCACCACCTTATATGATAAATTTTTATTAAAAAGTATTGCGACCCCATTTTTCCTAGCTGTACTGGGGGTGGCGAGCACCTCCCCTACCCATTTGGATTTAAGTTTAGGGATTTCATTAACTTTAAGGTGCGTTTCCTGCAAAAACACTATACTCGGGTCTAATTTACCTAGTCTTTTGATTATTAATTTACGCTTGAAGGGGGGTGTCACCCCTCCCACATTCCAAGACAAAATCTTCATATTACTTATTGAAATCATCTCAAGACAGTCTTTATTAAAATTGCCAGGTCCCTGCTCTGCAGGTCACCCCACCCCAAATAAGACATAAGTTAAGAGGGAAGAGAGAGAAGGAGAGACAAAGAGAGAAAAAAAAAGAAACAACCACCCTACACAACTACATCCACTACATAAAACTATACAAAAAAGAAATGTAATAAACCACACTAGCCGGGACAGCCTTACTAGTGGAGACCCCCTAATATTACCACCTGAAATAACCATCCTTTGGACCACTTATGACGGGCCTCTATCACTGTTTTGAATGTATAAAATTCTTTACCTCCGAGACATCCATGAAGGTCAGCCTACTGTCCCCGTCCTCTACTATAATCTTAGCCGGGTACATCATCCAGGCGCGAAGACCGGACTTGATAAGTTGGGAGCAGAACGGGGCCATCAGCTTCCTCCTCGCCGATGTCTCGGAGGAAAAATCTTGGAACAATAGGATCTTGTGATTTCCTATCATGAGCGGGGCCTTTTTCCTAAACATTTTGAGGATTTCCACCTTATCTTGAAACTTTAAGAGCTTAAAAATAACCATTCTATCTTTTGTTCTATTATTACCTGGAAGATTTCTAGGGCCCACTCTATGGGCACTTTCTATGGATAAAGGTATTTGCTGAGGGGGAAATCCTAACGCTTTGGGCAATAAAACAGCTGCAAATTGCATAAGGTCGTCAAATTCGGGGGACTCGGGCAGGCCTACAATTCGAATGTTATTACGCCTCGAGCGATCTTCAAGATCCTCGAGGCGCAATTGCATGGAATTGATTTTGGTGTCATGACTAGAGACAATCTCCTCTTGTATGTGGAGTCTATCTTCCAAGGTTGAAATTCGGTCCTCTGCCTCCTGCATACGGGAGGCAAATTGTCTAATCTCTGTAGATAAAAGACTTAAGTCTGCGGAGATAGTCCCCAACTCTTTTTTTATACTCTCGAACTGAGGGGTAAAGATATCTACAAGTTGGGAGATTAATGCGTGAGTTTCAACAGAAATATTATCCGGCATATTTTCCACACTGGCATCTGCCAGTTTCTTTTTTTTATCCTTCCTAACAGGCATTCTTGGTGAATTACCCTTCCCTTGTGTAACAAATTTTTCCATGTGACTGTGCTACAATAAATTTAGAGAGGGGAAAAAAAAAAAAAAAAGTGTACTTAGAGGACCACACGGTCCTAGCAAAAACCTGGTATATTCCAGGAGCGTGTAAAAAATAAAATACAGTGACAATACGTGAACATCCGGTAAGCCAACCGGAGAAAAATAAGTGGAGAGAAAAAAAAAAAGTGTACTTAGAGGACCACACGGTCCAAGCAAAAAGCTGGTATATTCCAGGAGCGTGTAAAAAATAAAATACAGTGACAATACGTGAACATCCAGTAAGCCAACCGGAGAAAAATAAGTGGAAAAAAAAAAAAAAGTGTACTTAGAGGACCACACGGTCCAAGCAAGAAGCTGGTATATTCGAGGAGCGTGTAAAAAATAATATCCAGTGGCAATACATGAACATCCGGTAACACAACCGGAAAAAAAAAAAAAAAAAATTCTTGAACCCAGCAAACAGCGTGAAATTAAAGCCTGTTACCCAGGACACTCTCTGAAGCTATCTTTGCCTAAACTCAATAACCACCAGGCAATAATGATAATATAAATACTGATCAACCCCCTTGAGGCCCTTGACACCTACTCTAATATACAATAGATTTCAACAGATATGCAATACAGCCCACCCCAAACGACCACCCACCCAAAAACAGGCCCTTGTCGGGTACTGCCTAATAGTACCAACTATCTAAATTAGCTAATATTACTTTAACAATTTCTCATCCAATATATACAATCCACTATATCAGAAAGTAAGATCATTATTCACTGTAACAACCCCTTTTGAGCAAAAGAAAAGAGTAAATATAAAGACAGCCTAGGTAAGTCTAGAGGGTGTATATAATATACAATTAGTCCATCACCTAGTACCGTCCATACCAGGCCATGAAAGTCTTTAGGGGAGATGTTGACCTTATTAGTGCAGAATTAACTGGCCTCTATCCTTCGTTTAAACCTTTATCTTTCTTTATTTCCTATTCTTCCTTTTGAGCTCATTCCCCTTTTCTTCTCTTCTTCTTTTCTTTCTTTTTCCTTTCCTTTCCTTCCTATTACTTTTGGGTGAAGACCAAGAGCCACCAAGATTCCCAGTTTCCCAGCAAGCAACCAGGGCACAGATCCTTGTATGAAACAACAGTCTCAGCAAGATGATAGGTCTCAAACTAGCCTTAACAGCCTATTTCAGCGATCCTCTCTTCCTCTATCACCCAAATACTCTCAGAGGGTTAATATTTTAGCCAGAGTCCAGCAAGTTATAGCGTACTTTATTCCAGGGCTCCTTAGCCACTCAGATCTCTATTACCGTAGCACCTCTGGGTGTAACAAGCACACAAAAGACCCAGCTCCAGGGAGCAGCACTACCGTGTATATGCTGATAAATGGTGAATACAAAACAGAGATGCGGACCCTTTCACTGTTCCAGCGAGATCACAAAACCAGCAATCTCTTTAAACTGAACCCTTCTCTGTAAAGGGGAATCTGTCTCGAGTGGATAGTCTTTTACAGTGTATATGACCTGACAAAGCGGCAGCTCTGATACAAACACCTTTGACTGTAAGCCTTTTTTACTTCAGATATTTACAGGTACCAGGGCGTTAAAGATAGAGGCATAAAGTCCTTTAGAGAATTCAGATATACTATATTGCAACGTTCAGAGCAGCCTTTCTTACCTGCTTCAACTCAGATAGCAACGGGCGTGTATTAACCCAGCAGGTGCAGCTCAGGATTTAGCTCCGTATCTTACCGGGTGCCGTCTGGGTATGTATCTGGCAGCGGCGGGATTTAAGATAATGGTTTCACCTCCACAGCCGCACATATCCTGGAGCGCTCTAGATTCCGAGAGCACTGGCAGAAGCAGCCCCAGCCAAGTGGGTAAGTATCTTGATGCGCCTCCATGGCGGGACCTCCGACAATGGTTTCACCTCCACAGCCGCACGTATCCTAGAGCACTCTAGCTTCCAAGAGCACCGCCAGAAGCAGACCCAGCCAGGGGGGTAAGTATCTCCTACATGAGCGCTTCCTCTGTTAGTTTACAGGGCCAGTCATGGATCTTTACCGCAATACCCCTGTTAAAAGGCTAATTTAACATTCGGACTGCAACGCAGTCTCAGCCACTTCGGCTATGGCGGACTTCCAATCCTCAGCAGGGGATTAACTCTGCAACACACCGCACTCACCCTGGGGAGGATTTCCCAGGTACACGGCAGAGGGTGGGGAGCAGGTAGAAGGCGTCCTCTCACAACACCTGTGTGCAGGTGATCAATACTGCACCGCCCCAAACGGAGGTCCAGCACCTGGCTTTTGCAGTTTGTAACCCCTCCTAAACTTTTACATATATGTATAATTAGTGTTGCCAGGTGTCCAGCATTCAACCGAACAGTCCAGTATTTTAACAGGCTGTCCAGTAAATTTTTTACAAAAATAGAATAAAACAATCTGCAAACGAGAACTGAGAGGCTCAGCTCAACACAAGCCCTTACTAGAGCATTGGACATAACACAGTGTTCAAACAAAGGCCAGGGATAAAAGAACAATGAGACTAAACTTAGTAGCTAAACTCTCCCTAGTCCTTTAATCAGCACCTACAAACAAACAACAATTAAGTTCTAGAAAGTAACTGTAAGTGTATAAATTCAAATATCAAAGAAAAACCTACCTTTATAAAAGTTTCATCTCGCTTATCAGACATATATAAATTTGCATACGTTACTTAAATGCAGATCAAACTTTGAGGAAATTTCTGGACTTCTGATGTGGGTGGAGTAGAGGAGACATGCAAAGATAGTGTCCTGCGCCAGAAAGCAGCTCCATACTCGCTCACCCCGACTAGTTGCCCATTGGCGGGGGAATATGTTACCCCCTTCAGAGAAGCCTCACGCTATGTGAGCTGCTCGTGGCGGAGGTCATAACAACCGAATTAGCCGAATCATCAGGGCTACAGCCTGTAGAATACACAGCCTAAGAGTGCCCTAGCTTCGGAACCAAGACACGCTGCGGACATACATCTGATTTGCAGTTGATAAGCATCCGGAAAGTTCTGTGCTACCCCGGTGAGGGTCCCCACAATAAATAGTGGTCCAAACTTCAGGCTGCCGGCAGCAGTGTGCTCCCAGGATCCCAGCTGTGGTCTGTGTCCTGGAGAGTGGGTTATTCCGCTATCATGGAGCGCATACCATGGATTAGGAGAATCTCTGATTGTCTAGATATCACCGCGTCCATGTACTTTATTCAGGCTTCATGTTTTGTCTCTCCCAAGGACTCAACAGATGCAAGATGTGGTGACTTGATTTGCTGCATAAACACAGATAAGTAGCCTGCAGTTGCTGTATTTATCGAGGGCAAACATGATAAATGTACTTTGGCTCTTTGGCACCATGGCTAAGTAACAGTTGTTACCTGGAGGGTAAAATAACCCTTTAACAACATCAGACACCCAGTCTATAGTCTACTATGATTTAGTCCGGTATTTTACTAAAGTTTCTTCATAAATTGGATATTGGTCTTAAGGACATGTAAATTACTTTAAGGAGGGTCAATATAAAGACGTCTTCCAGAGCATACCCAGTTATTGTATTTATTCTATGCATATCAAGAACTTTGTGTCTTGGACATACTAATTGCAAGAAACTGCATATTCCACAGCTCCCATAAGTTTGTTTCTGCTGTTTGCATTCAACATCTATGACCGTCTGAGTGGTGGATTACAAAAATGTATTGCTGGAAGCTGGCAGGTCTTACATTGTTTACGCTGTCTGCATAAAATACAAGTGCTATATTGTCATTATCATTGTTATAAAAAGTCTCTCACTCTTTATTCTATTTTGCTGCGTCATATACTGAGAGTAACAATGTCTGTTAGTAAACGCTGTTAAGTTACCTGCTTCCATTACAACAGGTTTCAACTGCAATCAGTCAGCAGGACCTACACTGTTTACATTGCTTACAAATCTTTATAAGAGATATTTTGTTACTGCCACTATCATACAAGTCTTTCTTTTTTATTCTTCTGAGTAACATTGTGAGATATATAATTAGGTACTAGTACATTTTGCTAAGTCAGTTGCTCTTATAACAACTGGTTTTATCTGCTCTTGGTTAGTAGGATTCATATTCTTAAGATTATAAGAGTGATATTGATATTCACCCTGCTATAATAGTCTCTTTTTCCTTATTTTTAACTCATGGTGTAATAGTGTGTGAGCTATAAAATGTGTTTGTAAACACTGCTAAATCAACTGTGCACACAATACCAATACCAATAACAATAACAAGGTCACCACTCTGATTCTTCGCTCATATTTGTATAGCTGTACCAGTAGGAGGTTTATACCTAAACTATAAAAAGTGTATTAACTCTCTTTTTGCTTAGATATTTAAGGTTTTTTTTTTCACAGTTTGTACTGATTTCTGTATATATATGTAGCTGTTTCTGTGATTTACGTAAATCACACAAAAAAGGCGTATAATTTTACAGTATATACACATTGTAAACTCACTGTTGACACGTGAAATCCCCCTGAGAATTTCTTTCTCACTATATCACTTCAATAAGTGTTAATAGTAGGTTATTTAGCATACTCCTTTTTGCACTAATCATATACACCGAGATTATGAGTTTTGCGTTAACAGGGGTGCGTTGCTAGCGAGCATTTTTTTCTCACCACTCACTTAAGACAACGCTGGTATTACAGTTTTTTTTAAACCCGGCGTTAGCCACAATACGGTGAGCGTAGAGCAAAATTTAGCTCCACATCTCACCTCAATACCAGCGTTGCTTACGGTAGCGGTAGGCTGGCTAAACGTGCTTGTGCACGATTTCCCCATAGGATTCAATGGGGCAGAATCGGCTGAAAAAAAAACCTAACACCTGCAAAAAAGCAGCGTTCAGCTCCTAACGCAGCCCCATTGATTCCTATGGGGAAATAAAAGTTATGTCTACACCTAACACCCTAACATGAACCCCGAGTCTAAACACCCCTAATCTAACACTTATTAACCCCTAATCTGCCGTCCCCAACATCGTCGCCACCTACATTATATTATTAACCCCTAATTTGCCGCTCCGGACACCGCCGCCACCTACATTATACTTATGAACCCCTAATCTGCTGCCCCCAACATCGCCGCCACCTACATTATAGTTATTAACCCCTAATCTGCCACCCCAATGTCGCTGCAACTTATCTACAATTATTGACCCCTAATCTGCCGCCCCCATCGTCGCCGCTACTATATTAAATTTATTAACCCCTAAACCTAAGTCTAAACCTAAGTCTAAACCCCCCTAACTTAAATATAATTTAAATAAATCTAAATAAAATAACTACAATTAAATAAATTATTCCTATTTAATACTATAAAATAAACCATAAGATAGCTACAATATAACTAATAGTTACATTGTATCTATTTTAGGGTTTATATTTATTTTACAGGCAACTTTGTATTTATTTTAACTAGGTACAATAGTTATTAAATAGTTATTAACTATTTAATAACTTCCTAGTTAAAATAAAGACAAATATACCTGTAAAATAAATCCTAACCTAAGTTACAATTACACCTAACACTACACTATCATTAAATTAATTACCTAAACTAACTACAATTAAATTAAATAAACTAAAGTACAAAAAACAAAAAAAAACACTAAATTACAGAAAATAATAAAATAATTACAAGAATTTTAAACTAATTACACCTAATCTAATCCCGCTAATAAAATAAAAAAGCCCCCCAAAATAATAAAATTCCCTACTCTATACTAAATTACAAATAGCCCTTAAAAGGGCTTTTTGCCGTGCATTGCCCCAAAGTAATCAGCTCTTTTACCTGTTAAAAAAAATACAAAAACCCCCCCAACATTAAAACCCACCACCCACACACCCAACCCTACTCTAAAACCCACCCAATCCCCCCTTAATAAAACCTAACACTACCCTCTTTAAGATCAACCTACCTTGAGCCGTCTTCACCCAGCCGGGCACAAGTGGTCCTCCAGAGGGGTAGTCTTCATCCGATCCGGGCAGAAGAGGACCTCAAGAGGAGCAGAAGTCTTCATCCCGGTGGCATCTTCTATCTTCATCCATCCGGAGTGGAGCGGGTCCATCTTGAAGCCAGCCGATGCGGAGCATCCTCTTCTTCCGACGACTCCCGACGAATGAAGGTTCCTTTAAATGATGTCATCCAAGATGGCGTCCCTTGAATTCCGATTGGCTGAAAGGATTCTATCAGCCAATCGGAATTCAAGGGACGCCATCTTGGATGACGTCATTTAAAGGAACCTTCATTCGTCTGGAGTCGTCGGAAGAAGAGGATGCTCCGCGTCGGCTGGCTTCAAGATGGACCCGCTCTGCTCCGATGGATGAAGATAGAAGTTGCCGCCTGGATGAAGACTTCTGCCCCTCTGGAGGACCACTTGTGCCCGGCTGGGTGAAGACGGCTCAAGGTAGGGTGATCTTCAAGGGGGTAGTGTTAGGTTTTATTAAGGGGGGATTGGGTGGGTTTTTGAGTAGGGTTGGGTGTGTGGGTGGTGGGTTTTAATGTTGGGGGTATTGTATTGTTTTTTACAGGTAAAAGAGCTGATTACTTTGGGGCAATGCCCCGCAAAAATCTCTTTTAAGGGCTATTTGTAATTTAGTATAGGGTAGGGAATTTTATTATTTTGGGGGGCTTTTTTATTTTATTAGGGGGATTAGATTAGGTGTAATTAGTTTAAAATTCTTGTCATTATTTTATTATTTTCTGTAATTTAGTTTTTTTTTTTTGTACTTTAGTTTATTTAATTGTATTTAATTGTAGTCAGTTTAGGTAATTTATTTAATTATAGTGTAGTGTTAGGTGTAATTGTAACTTAGGTTAGGATTTATTTTACATGTATATTTGTCTTTATTTTAACTAGGAAGTTATTAAATAGTTAATAACTATTTAATAACTATTGTACCTAGTTAAAATAAATACAAAGTTGCCTGTAAAATATTTTATTGGTAAGTATTTAGTTTTAAATAGGAATAATTTATTTAATTGTAGTTATTTTATTTAGATTTATTTAGTTAGGGGGGTGTTAGACTTAGGTTTAGATTTAGGGGTTAATAAATTTAATATAGTAGCGGCGACGTTGGGGGTGGCAGATTAAGGGTTAATAAATGTAGGTAGGTGGCGGCGATGTTAGGGATGGCAAATTAGGGGTTAATAAAATGTAACTAGTGTTTGCGAGGCGGGAGTGTGGCGGTTTAGGGGTTAATATATTTATTAAAGTGGCGGCAATGTCCGGTCGGAAGATTAGGGGTTAAAAAATGTATTTAAGTGTTTCCGATGTGGGGGGGGGCTCGGTTTAGGGGTTAATAGGTAGTTTATGGGTGTTAGTGTACTTTTTAGCACTTTAGTTAAGAGTTTTATGTTACAGCGTTAGCCCATAAAACTCTTAACTACTGACTTTTAAATGTGGTAGGAGTCTTGACAGGAGAGGGTCTACCGCTCACTTCTTCCAAAACTCGTAATACCGGCGTTAGGCAAATCCCATTAAAAAGATAGGATACGCAATTGTCGTAAGGGGATTTGCGGTAAGCTCAAGTCGCGGAAGAAAAGTGAGCGGTACACCTGTACCTGCCAGACTCGTAATACCAGCGGGCGTAAAAAAAGCAGCGTTGGGACCTCTCAACGCTGCTTTTTAAGACTAACGCAAGACTCGTAATCTAGCCGATAGTTTCACTCACTTTTCCTCCAGGCTAATCCAGCCATTAACTAATTTTCTTTTTTCTTTTTTTTGTACAGGTTGTACAGAGCCGAATAGAGGAGCTTGAGGATAGATCTCGTAGAAATAACCTAAAAATAGAAACTGCAGAATTTGCAGACCTTATGAATTTCACTTCCATCATCCTCCCTCAAACCCTAGGCATAAACACAGAACTCTTACCTTTGTCAATAGAAAGGGCCCATAGAATAGGGTCTATTATAGATAGGGGGACGACAAGCACACCCAAAAGATCTATCATGATAAAATTCTTAAGTTTCCAGGATAAAATAAAAATACTTCAGCAATACCGCAAAGCAGCCCCTTTTCAAATGAATGAATATTCCATACTGGTTTTTCAAGATTATTCGGCTGAAACTATGGGCAAAAGATGCAAAATGGCACCCCACTCAGCTTATAAATCTGGGAGTAAAAACCTCCCTTCTTTATCCATCTAAATTAAGAATTTATCATGACTCCAAATTTTTAACAATTAGTACAATCGAAGAGGCTTAAGATTTATTGTAAATATGAAACGTATTTCCTAGAAATTTTACTACACCTGAACAGGTTTATTTATAGGCCTCATGAACACATGTATTAGATGGATTCTCAGGCTGTCAATTTAGTGTACCCTTTCTTTTTTGTTACCTTAGTTTATTTTATTCCTTACCTCTTATCCCCCTTTTTTTCCTCCCTTCCTTTCTTTAGTATTTTATTTAATTAGACATGAAAGATACAATTAAATTCCTTTCATGGAATGTCGGCAGATTTACATCCCCTGTTAAAAGAAAACGTATCACTCAATATCTCAAAAAATCCACAGCTGACATTGTATTTTTGCAGGAAACACATCTTAATAGTATTGAGACTGAGAAACTGGTCTGTGGCTGGGTTGAAGAGATAATTTACACACCGGCTGTCTATAGAAAGAGAGGGGTAGCTTGTTTGTTCAATAAAAATCTATATTATGAAATTATATCACAATTGACAGATAAAGATAGTAGATTTGTAATTATAGAAATTAAAGTACAAGGTGTATATTACGTTTTATGTAACTTGTATGCCCCTAATGAGTTCTGTCCAAGGCTAAAGAAACAAACAACTATGACCGGTTACGGCGCCAGCTGATCTGACGCACGTGACGTAGTTGTGTGAAATGCGGCCGTGAACGCTGTTCAAGTAAGCTGCATGGAAGGCAGCAGCAGCATGGAATAATTAGGTGATATCCAGCGAGTACGGTAATGCGGGCTAAAGAGGTCAGCTACCAGAGGGAAGAAGCAGAATAAAGCCGACCACTTACGCACACCTTTTTCCGTCGATGAGGCCATTGTCTCTTGGCAGGTATATCCGGCCTGAGAACAGCTGTGGAACAGGACGGCATAGATGTCGCACAAGCAAAAAGCATCATTGCTTGGACCGGTAACCCCCAAGATTAGGCCAAATTAGTCTAATGGCCATAGACACTAAGCCTGGTATATTTTCTAAACGATAGTTATGAGGCCTAATATGCTTTCTTGAGGAAAATAACATTGGGTACAAAAAGTCTGGTAAACTTTGTTGGGAGGGTGAAGCTCTATAGGACATGCAAAGCTTGTTTATAACATTATATTGAAAAAGTCCTTTCTCTGTTTTTTATTGATATAAGGGTAAGTCCCCCACAGAGTCACCAGTGAAGTAACCCTGATAACAGGATTTTTAGCTGCACAATATTATATATAGGGTTAGTAGAGTCTGGATATACCAGAGGGTGGGTGAAGCACATACAGGCCTTGTTTAGGGGAGTGAAGAATGTATGTATAACAACTCTCTGATAATTCTAAAGAGAGGGAGAATAAGTCCCCCCCCCTTGGATTGGAGTAGATCCAGTGAAGTAAACCCTTATATTTTTGAAGCTTTGAAGTGCCTCTAGTTTGTTATAGGGTGTTGCCTTTTCAAATTCAAGAGTCACATGGACTGTTGTAAAATTTAGTGCTGTAAGGCCTAGATTTAGAGTTCGGCGGTAGCCGTCAAAACCAGCGTTAGAGGCTCCTAACGCTGGTTTTGGCCGCCCGCTGGTATTTGGAGTCAGTGATTAAAGGGTCTAACGCTCACTTTACAGCCGCGACTTTTCCATACCGCAGATCCCCCTACGCCATTTGCGTAGCCTATCTTTTCAATGGGATCTTTCTAACGCCGGTATTTAGAGTCGTTTCTGCAGTGAGCGTTAGAGCTCTAACGACAAAACTCCAGCCGCCTGAAAAAAGCAGGAGTTAAGAGCTTTCTGGCTAACGCCGGTTCATAAAGCTCTTAACTACTGTACCCTAAACTACACTAACACCCATAAACTACCTATGTACCCCTAAACCGAGGTCCCCCCACATCGCCGCCACTCGATTAAAATTTTTAACCCCTAATCTGCCGACCGCCACCTACGTTATACTTATGTACCCCTAATCTGCTGCCCCTAACCCCGCCGACCCCTATATTATATTTATTAACCCCTAACTTGCCCCACACAACGTCGCCGCAAGCTACTTAAAATAATTAACCCCTAATCTTCCGACCGCAAATCGCCGCCACCTACGTTATCCCTATGTACCCCTAATCTTCTGCCCCTAACATCTAACGAAATAAATTAACTCTTATTAAATAAATGATTCCTATTTAAAGCTAAATACTTACCTGTAAAATAAATCCTAATATAGCTACAATATAAATTACATTTATATTATAGCTATTTTAGGATTAATATTTATTTTACAGGTAACTTTGTATTTATTTTAACCAGGTACAATAGCTATTAAATAGTTAAGAACTATTTAATAGTTACCTAGTTAAAATAATTACAAATTTACCTGTAAAATAAATCCTAACCTAAGATATAATTAAACCTAACACTACCCTATCAATAAAATAATTAAATAAACTACCTACAATTACCTACAATTAACCTAACACTACACTATCAATAAATTAATTAAACACAATTGCTACAAATAAATACAATTAAATAAACTATCTAAAGTACAAAAAATAAAAAAGAACTAAGTTACAGAAAATAAAAAAATATTTACAAACATAAGAAAAATATTACAACAATTTTAAACTAATTACACCTACTCTAAGCCCCCTAATAAAATAACAAAGACCCCCAAAATAAAAAATTCCCTACCCTATTCTAAATTTAAAAAGTTACAAGCTCTTTTACCTTACCAGCCCTGAACAGGGCCCTTTGCTGAAATTCTTGGGGCATGCCCCGCAAAGGGCCCTGTTCAGGGCTGGTAAGGTAAAAGAGCTTGTAATTTTTGTATTTTAGAATAGGGTAGGGAATTTTTTATTTTGGGGGTCTTTGTTATTTTATTAGGGGGCTTAGAGTAGGTGTAATTAGTTTAAAATTGTTGTAATATTTTTCTTATGTTTGTAAATATTTTTTTATTTTCTGTAACTTAGTTCTTTTTTATTTTTTGTACTTTAGATAGTTTATTTAATTGTATTTATTTGTAGCAATTGTGTTTAATTAATTTATTGATAGTGTAGTGTTAGGTTAATTGTAGGTAATTGTAGGTAGTTTATTTAATTATTTTATTGATAGGGTAGTGTTAGGTTTAATTATAACTTAGGTTAGGATTTATTTTACAGGTAAATTTGTAATTATTTTAACTAGGTAACTATTAAATAGTTCTTAACTATTTAATAGCTATTGTACCTGGTTAAAATAAATACAAAGTTACCTGTAAAATAAATATTAATCCTAAAATAGCTATAATATAAATGTAATTTATATTGTAGCTATATTAGGATTTATTTTACAGGTAAGTATTTAGCTTTAAATAGGAATCATTTATTTAATAAGAGTTAATTTATTTCGTTAGATAAAAATTATATTTAACTTAGGGGGGTGTTAGTGTTAGGGTTAGACTTAGCTTTAGGGGTTAATACATTTATTAGAATAGCGGTGAGCTCCGGTCGGCAGATTAGGGGTTAATAATTGAAGGTAGGTGTCGGCGATGTTAGGGAGGGCAGATTAGGGGTTAATACTATTTATGATAGGGTTAGTGAGGCGGATTAGGGGTTAATAACTTTATTATAGTAGCGCTCAGGTCCGGTCGGCAGATTAGGGGTTAATAAGTGTAGGTAGGTGTCGGCGACGTTGTGGGGGGCAGATTAGGGGTTAATAAATATAACATAGGGGTCGGCGATGTTAGGGCAGCAGATTAGGGGTACATAGGGATAACGTAGGTGGCGGCGGTTTACGGAGCGGCAGATTAGGGGTTAAAAGTGTAATGCAGGGGTCAGCGATAGCGGGGGCGGCAGATTAGGGGTTAATAAGTGTAAGGTTAGGGGTGTTTAGACTCGGGGTACATGTTAGAGTGTTAGGTGCAGACGTAGGAAGTGTTTCCCCATAGGAAACAATGGGGCTGCGTTAGGAGCTGAACGCTGCTTTTTTGCAGGTGTTAGGTTTTTTTTCAGCTCAAACAGCCCCATTGTTTCCTATGGGAGAATCGTGCACGAGCACGTTTTTGAGGCCGGCCGCGTCCGTAAGCAACTCTGGTATCGAGAGTTGTATTTGCGGTAAAAATGCTCTACGCTCCTTTTTTGGAGCCTAACGCAGCATTTGTTTGAACTCTCGATACCAGAGTTAAATTTATGGTGCGGCCAGAAAAAAACCCGCAGAGCGTTAACAGCCCTTTTACCGCCAAACTCCAAATCTAGCCGTAAGTGTTTAAGCGCTTAAATGAGAAAAATACTGGTTATAGTTAGTCTGATATGCTCTGTTGGGAGGGTGAAGATCTGTGGACTGTCTAAGGGTATAGACTAAGTTGTATCGAATGTTTGTTTTTCTTCTTCTCTGAAAATGTACATCTGGTCTCAATGGCCATAGTGTCAAGCTAGGTTGCAAACCTAAGACTGAAGACCTTCCTGATAGAAAGTTAAGTCCCTCGCTGAGTTATCAGTGAAGCAAACCAGTCAACAGGATCTTTGATACCAGGAATAATAGGCTGCTTTTGTTTGTGCAGCAAACAAGACGGTATTTGCAATAAGGGCCTAGGTAACCCAGTGACTGGGTGAAGTATACACAAACGGACATAAACAGCTTAAGGCTGCGGAGTTTAATGTCCATTGTTTTTGCAAAAGGGATTGAATAGGTAACTAACCCAGGCTAAGGAGAGGAAAAGATACAGAACTCCCACCGATGGGTTGGAGTGTTCCTTCTAGGAGACACGCTGGATTATAGCTTGAAGATAGCCAAGTCAAAGAATCAAACAGACTTTGAGCATTTTGAGAGACATTCTTAAAATTAATCTTGCATAGTATATTGCTGTATCCTTCTTGTGTTTTAGCTGGGAGAAGAGAGGTATTTTCCTGAGTAGGATAATTAAAGCATTAGCAGTATTATAATTTTCACGTAGGTATAGATATGCCATATGTTTAAGCTAATATGGTGGGAAAATAGCATGGGCTATCTAGTTAAACAGTGTAAGATTGGAGACAGGCTCTGGCCACATATATTTAGCTCTTAGTTAGGAAGGAATATCTTAGTGGCGACAAAGGGTATTTTACCTAAGATAGCCACTAACAGTAATATATAGGAAGCAATTCTATAAATATAGGCGTGACACTGTTTTGGATAGTATGTATGATGCACAACACCTTAGTAACCATTTTTTTCTTTACTTTTTATAATAGTTTCACTTCTGGCTCTGGAGCAGATAGTTTGCACAATATTGTTTCATTTGTATATTTTACACATGGAGAAATTTGTACATACTGTTAGAATTAAATCGCCAGTAATGCCACCTAAAAAAGATAAAAAAGGTAAAACAAGTGCCACACTACAAGACAGCATTGTTGAAGAAAACATAGTGGCAAAGATGGATAGAGACACACAATCGTTAGTTAAAGCTATATATCAGGCAATGAGCCCACAATTTGATCAGCTTAGACAGGATGTGCTAACACTCACTAATGAAGTTCATTCATTTAATAACAGGATTGAAGCAGCTGAATTACGTATATCAGACATAGAGGATAGAATGAATACAGCAGAACAGGACACAAGCTTCTATAGATCTTCATTAAAAAAACTTCAGGATAGGATAGATGATCTTGAGGACAGATCTAGAAGGAATAACCTTAGAATTATTGGAGTACCAGAGAGAGCTGAATACAAAGATTTAAACAAATTTATGTCAGAAAAGCTACCCCTGCTTTTAGAAATGCCAGGTCCTAAGCGGCAGCTTATTGTTTTGAGAGATGATAGAATAGGGCAGGATAAAATAAGATTAGATGGATCAAAGATAGCTAGACCAATTATAGCGAAAATGCTAAACTTTGAAGACAAAGTTGATCTATTATATTCGTATCGTAAAAAGAAAGATGTTATGTTGGAGGGAGGTAAAATACTTCTATTTCAGGATTATTCAGTGGAAACAACCAATCACAGAAAGGTAATGGCTCTCAAATGCACTCAAATCGTTAAGAAAGGTTATGAAGCTTTTCTAATGTATCCAGCTAGGATTACGGTACTTAAGGATAATTCATGGAATATATTAAACACACAACAGGAAGCAAATAGATTTTTAGAAGAGAGTGAGTAAGGAGAATACTTGGATATTAAAGGTTTAAGAAGTCTAAAGAATATGAAATATTAATGGAACAGATACCAGGTGAATGGTTTCGTTTTATTGTTGCTTTTTCTTTCATTTTTTTTTCTTTCATTTTTTTTTCTTCCCCCACCTCTTCTCCTTCCCTACTTTTATTCCCCCGTGCTACCTAATTTATGTATATAATATGGGTAAAGGGAGTTATATTTTCTGATGATGGATAAAGTAAATATAAACTTGATATCATGGAATATTAGAGGCATAACCTCACCTATTAAAAGAAAAATGATTATAAAACATCTTAAAAAACTTAAATGTAACATTGATTTCCTACAGGAAACATATATATTGCAAAATGAAGCAAATAAACTTAGAACAGATTGGGTCGGTGAGGTTATTGCATCAGTGGGGAATTCTAGGAAACGAAGGGTTGCAATATTGTTACGTAGAAATCTGAAGTATAAAATCATCCATTCGGAGATAGATGTTGATGGCAGATTCATAATATTATAGTTAGGACAAAGGTATATAGACCTAGATTTGGAGTTTGGCGTTAGCCGTGAAAACCAGCGTTAGAGGCACCTAACGCTGGTTTTAGGCTAACTCCGGTATTTGGAGTCACTCAAAATAGGGTCTAACGCTCATTTTTCAACCGCGACTTTTCCATACCGCAGATCCCCTTACGTCAATTGCGTATCCTATCTTTTCAATGGGATCTTTCTAACTCCGGTATTTAGAGTCGTGTCTGAAGTGAGCGTTAGACATCTAACGACAAAACTCCAGCCGCAGGAAAAAAGTCAGTAGTTAAGAGCTTTCTGGGCTAACGCCGGTTTATAAAGCTCTTAACTACTGTGCTCTAAAGTACACTAACACCCATAAACTACCTATGTACCCCTAAACCGAGGTCCCCCCACATCGCCGCCACTTGATTAAATTTTTTTAACCCCTAATCTGCCGACCGCCACCTACGTTATACTTATGTACCCCGAATCTGCTGCCCCTAACACCGCCGACCCCTGTATTATATTTATTAACCCCTAACCTGCCCCCCACAACGTCGCCTCCACCTACCTACACTTATTAACCCCTAATCTGCCAACCGCAAAGCGCCGCCACCTACGTTATCCTTATTTACCCCTAATCTGCTGCCCCTAACACCGCCGACCCCTCTATTATATTTACCTACACTTATTAACCCCTAATCTGCCAACCGCAAAGCGCCGCCACCTACGTTATCCTTATTTACCCCTAATCTGCTGCCCCTAACACCGCCGACCCCTCTATTATATTTATTAACCCCTAACCTGCCCCCCCACAACGTCGCATCCACCTGCCTACACTTATTAAGCCCTAATCTGCCGACCGGAGCTCACCGCTATTCTAATAAATGTATTAACCCCTAAAGCTAAGTCTAACCCTAACACTAACACCCCCCTAAGTTAAATATAATTTTAATCTAACGAAATTAATTAACTCTTATTAAATAAATTATTCCTATTTAAAGATAAATACTTACCTGTAAAATAAATCCTAATATAGCTACAATATAAATTATAATTACATTGTAGCTATTTTAGGATTAATATTTATTTTACAGGCAACTTTGTAATTATTTTAACCAGGTACAATAGCTATTAAATAGTTAAGAACTATTTAATAGCTACCTAGTTAAAATAATTACAAAATTACCTGTAAAATAAATCCTAACCTAAGTTACAATTAAACCTAACACTATACTATCATTAAATTAATAAAATAAAATACCTACAATTACCTACAATTAAACCTAACACTACACTATCAATAAATAAATTAAATACAATTCCTACAAATAACTACAATGAAATAAACTAACTAAAGTACAAAAAATAAAAAATAACTAAGTTACACCTACTCTAAGCCCCCTAATAAAATAACAAAGACCCCCAAAATAAAAAATGCCCTACCCTATTCTAAATTACTAAAGTTCAAAGCTCTTTTACCTTACCAGCCCTGAATAGGGCCCTTTGCGGGGCATGCCCCAAGAAGTTCAGCTCTTTTGCCTGTAAAAAGAAAAACATACAATACCCCCCCCCAACATTACAACCCACCACCCACATACCCCTAATCTAACCCAAACCCCCCTTAAATAAACCTAACACTAAGCCCCTGAAGATCTTCCTACCTTATCTTCACCATACCAGGTTCACCGATCCGTCCTGAAGAGCTCCTCCGATGTCCTGATCCAAGCCCAAGCGGGGGGCTGAAGAGGTCCATGATCCGGCTGAAGTCTTCATCCAAGCGGGAGCTGAAGAGGTCCATGATCCGGATGAAGTGTTCATCCAAGCGGGAGCTGAAGAGGTCCATGATCCGGATGAAGTCTTCTATCAACGGCATCTTCAATCTTCTTTCTTCCGGATCCATCTATCAGCCAATTTGAATTAAGGTAGGAATATTCTGATTGGCTGATGGAATCAGCCAATCAGATTGAGCTCGCATTCTATTGGCTGATTGGATCAGCCTATCGGATTGAACTTGATTCTGATTGGCTGATTCCATCAGCCAATCAGAATATTCCTACCTTAATTCCGATTGGCTGATAGAATCCTATCAGCCAATCGGAATTCGAGGGACGCCATCTTGGATGACATCCCTTAAAGGAACCGTCATTCGGCTAGTAGGCGTCGGGAGAAGAGGATGTTCCGCGTCGGAGGTCTGCAAGATGGATCCGGAAGAAAGAAGATTGAAGATGCCGTTGATAGAAGACTTCATCCGGATCATGGACCTCTTCAGCTCCCGCTTGGATGAAGACTTAATCCGGATCATGGACCTCTTCAGCTCCCGCTTGGATGAAGACTTCAGCCGGATCATGGACCTCTTCAGCCCCCCGCTTGGGCTTGGATCAGGACATCGGAGGAGCTCTTCAGGACGGATCGGTGAACCTGGTATGGTGAAGACAAGGTAGGAAGATCTTCAGGGGCTTAGTGTTAGGTTTATTTAAGGGGGGTTTGGGTTAGATTAGGGGTATGTGGGTGGTGGGTTGTAATGTTGGGGGGGGGTATTGTATGTTTTTCTTTTTACAGGCAAAAGAGCTGAACTTCTTGGGGCATGCCCCGCAAAGGGCCCTGTTCAGGGCTGGTAAGGTAAAAGAGCTTTGAACTTTAGTAATTTAGAATAGGGTAGGGCATTTTTTATTTTGGGGGTCTTTGTTATTTTATTAGGGGGCTTAGAGTAGGTGTAATTAGTTTAAAATTGTTGTAATATTTTTCTTATGTTTGTAAATATTTTTTTATTTTTTGTAACTTAGTTCTTTTTTATTTCTTGTACTTTAGTTAGTTTATTTAATTGTAGTTATTTGTAGGAATTGTATTTAATTTATTTATTGATAGTGTAGTGTTAGGTTTAATTGTAGGTAATTGTAGGTATTTTATTTAATTAATTTAATGATAGTATAGTGTTAGGTTTAATTGTAACTTAGGTTAGGATTTATTTTACAGGTAATTTTGTAATTATTTTAACTAGGTAGCTATTAAATAGTTCTTAACTATTTAATAGCTATTGTACCTGGTTAAAATAATTACAAAGTTGCCTGTCAAATAAATATTAATCCTAAAATACCTTTAATATAATTATAATTTATATTGTAGCTATATTAGGATTTATTTTACAGGTAAGTATTTATCTTTAAATAGGAATAATTTATTTAATAAGAGATAATTAATTTCGTTAGATGTAAATTATATTTAACTTAGGGGGGTGTTAGTGTTAGGGTTAGACTTAGCTTTAGGGGTTAATACATTTATTAGAATAGCGGTGAGCTCCAGTCGGCAGATTAGGGGTTAATGTTTGAAGTTAGGTGTCGGCGATGTTAGGGAGAGCAGATTAGGGGTTAATACTATTTATTATAGGGTTAGTGAGGCGGATTAGGGGTTAATAACTTTATTATAGTAGCGCTCAGGTCCGGTCGGCAGATTAGGGGTTAATAAGTGTAGGCAGGTGGAGGCGACGTTGTGGGGGGCAGATTAGGGGTTAATAAATATAATATAGGGGTCGGCGATGTTAGGGCAGCAGATTAGGGGTACATAGGGATAATGTAAGTAGCGGCGGTTTACGGAGCGGCAGATTAGGGGTTAATAATAATATGCAGGGGTCAGCGATAGCGGGGGCGGCAGATTAGGGGTTAATAAGTGTAAGGTTAGGGGTGTTTAGACTCGGGGTACATGTTAGAGTGTTAGGTGCAGACGTAGAAAGTGTTTCCCCATAGCAAACAATGGGGCTGCGTTAGGAGCTGAACGCGGCTTTTTTGCAGGTGTTAGGTTTTTTTTCAGCTCAAACAGCCCCATTGTTTTCTATGGGAGAATCGTGCACAAGCACGTTTTTGAGGCTGGCCGCTTGCGTAAGCAACTCTGGTATCGAGAGTTGAAGCTGCGTTAAATATGCTCTACGCTCCTTTTTTGGAGCCTAACGCAGCCTTTATGTGGACTCTCAATACCAGAGTTATTTTAATGGTGCGGCCAGAAAAAAGCCGGCGTTAGCTACGCGGGTCTTTACCGACAAAACTCCAAATCTGGCCGCAACTCTGCAATATCTATGGCCCGAATAATCATATAAGAGAATTTTAGGATAAAATGAAAACAAAACTGTCACAATTTTTTAGATAGTAAATTGATTGTTGCAGGTGATTTTAATCTTATAGCACAATACCCGTTAGATAGATGGTATTATAAGGGGAGGGGGGTGCCTCAAAAAAAGCATGAAATTACATTATTCAGAAAGTTTAGGAATGCATTAAATTTAAAGAATATATGGCGTATAAAAAACCCAGATTTGAAAGGATTTACTTGCAAGTCTAGTACGTTCAAAACGCTCTCTCGAATAGACTATATATTAATCAATGAAAAATTAATGGGTATAGTAGAAGCAGACATAGATGCTATTATCATATCAGATCATGCCCCAATATCAGTGGTCATAACAACAGGCACCCTACAAAAAAGCACTCCCACATATCCTTTTCCAAAATATCTCTATACAAATGTGAAATTTAAGAACTGGCTGCTAGACACCTGGAGGAATTTTGAATATCATAATGTAAATTCAGTAACAAGTCCTGAGACATATTGGGAGGCCTCTAAGGCGGTACTTTGAGGAGAAATAAAAGCATATCTTTATAGATTATGGAAAAAAAATCAGATACAGGATGTTCAGCTAACTAATCAGCTATCAAATGCTCATAATGCCTATGTAAGGGAGGCTTCCGCTTTAAATTGGCGAAAGTATGTACAGGCTAAAAGAGAAAGGGAAATCTTCCTTCAACAAAAGGCTGCCAGTGAGGTTGTCAGAACCAATGCAAGGCTATATAAATATTGGGGTAAGATAGGGAAAAATCTGTTTAATTTAGTTAAACAAAATAGGGGCTCCAATTATATATCCGCGATTCAATCTAAAGATAAAAGGCTAACTCAGTCCACTGAAATTAGTGCAGAATTTTTTGATTATTATAAACAGATTTTTTTTACCTAAAGAAATTAATAAATTGAGTAAAAAAGTCTTCTGGAATACTTGTAATGTGCCTAGTTTGGATGATGAGTCACAGAAGGTAATGAGTGAATCAATTAAAGAGGAAGTTATTCAGGTGATAAAAGAGAGCAGCCTTAACAAAGCCGCAGGCCCAGATATATTTCCACCTGAATATTATACAATTTTGCTGGAGCAAGTGGTAGACCCCCTAGTTAACCTCTTTAAAGCATATTATTCTCAGGGGCATGCAATATCTAGTAATTTTAGTGCAGCATTAATTGCCCTGGTGCCTAAAAAAGGGAAGAATCCAGAAAAATTAGATTCCTATCGCCCGATCTCGTTGTTAAATACGGATTACAAGCTTTTGACCAGTATTTTAGCAACTAGATTACAGAAAATTATAGCCAAATTAATCCATAATGACCAAACGGGATTTCTGAAGGGTAGATCTTCGTCTCTAATTTGAGGAAATTATTATTGACAGTGAAATATTATAACATACGGAAGGAAAAGGCGGATACGGTTAGAGAGGATAAGACAATTATTGCGTTAGACGCTGAAAAGGCCTTCGATTCCACCAGTTGGGAGCACTTATTTGCCGCGTTGGAACGATTTGGTTTTACGGGCCCCTTTTTGTCATTCATTCAGGCGTTGTATTACCCTAGAGGCAGAACTTTTGTTCACTTTCTGCGATGAGATTTTTTTAATGGAAAATTTTTCTGCAGGTTATTTTAAAATAAAATAAAATTTTAATTTAGGCAGTAACACTAAAGCACCAGTTCAGTTGCAATGTGCTGATTAACTGGAGAATAAAGCAATTGTTAAAGTTTTATAATATATTGCAACAGTTGAAATTTGGATTGCAAATTAGCTGCAGACAAAAAAATGCAATTGTAAAATGTATCTTGAATACATTTGTTTCCTTTTTTCTTGATCTATCTAACATAGAAATGTAGCAATAAAAAGGTGCATTGCTCGTAAGAATCTCATTTAGAAAACACCTTTGCTGACTGGGAAAAGTTAGGGGGCTGAGGGCCAGTCAATACTGCATATTTGACTTTTCACTTCAAACAGCACTTAGCTGTGGATGTGCTGTGTTAAGGAAAACATACATAGTGTTGCCAGAGCATAACTCTTTTTGAAGAGAACAGCCTGATGTGGAGCAGCTCTGCAAGGTTAAAGCAGTAATAGTTCCTGCAAGTGTCCTGTTCTTTCTGCAGACATGCTGCATTTTCTGCGATGACATCTCAGATCACTGCATGTTCTGCCTTGGAGTGTATTACAAACCAAGGTCGGCATTGATAGTCAATGGATTATGTACAGAATATTTTCAATTATATTGTGGTACTCGACAAGGCTGCCCCCTCACCCCATTATTGTTTAATCTCAGTATTGAACCGTTAGCAATTGTGCTCCGCAATAGTATTAAGGGCATAAAAGTAGGTGCCCTAGATATTCAAATATCTTTATACACAGATGATCTGCTTTTATTCCTCTCCAATACAAAGGAGAATGTATCTAAATTGTTGACATTGTTAGAAGTTTTTGGATCCTTTTCAGGATACGCAATAAACTCTCAAAAATCTGAAGTATTGTGGTTAAATTGGAATAAAGACCCATATTCGCCATTGCCTTTTAAAGAAGTCAAAAACTTAAAATATTTAGGAATTAGTGTATGTAGCTGTCCGGAGGAGTGGTATAGGTATATATAATGGTATTTCTCAGGGGTTATTAAGAAAATTGTGGATGATATTCAAAAATGGTCTTCTTTTCCTCTCTCTTTAGCCGGTAAAATAAATTTAATAAATTTAATTAAAATGGTAGCGCTGCCTAAATTACTGTATATAATGCAAAATATACCACTCTTTCTAAGAAAGTCTGACATAGAACAATTAAATATTGCATTTAGACTATTTCTATGGGTAAGTCCAAACCTAAACTATCATTAAAAAGATTGAACCAGTTTGGGGCGGAGCCAGCTATCATGCAGAGAGGACGTGTTTGAACATGGCTCCTGCAATAAACGATAAAAAATTGTCAAAATCTAGCATATTCGCACAACAAAGGAGATGTACCCACTCTAAATGAGCCCTGCAATAGCTGAGGATCTAACTGGAAATCTATAAGAGGGTTTTAAGCACCAGAGAGGAGCGACAGATTGAGGCCTAGCCGAGCTCGGGGCCTCCCTGAGAGAATCGTATGCCACGTCTTTCGCAGCAAGACGATAGTAAGATGGCCTGAGCTGGCTTTGCAGAGTGGTGCCTGCTGGAGTGTGGAGCCTCCGGGACCATGGAGGGGCTGTTTGCGACACTGCAAAATTGGCTTGAGGACTTTGATGGCAAGATGTGCCGAAGATTTGACCGCCTCCTATCCATCATGGCGGATACCCACGCAGAAGTTGCTACTGAAGTCTCGGAGGTGGCACCCCATGCAGCTTTGAGTGCACAGCTCAGTGACTCTCAGGAGGATAATGATCAACCCACAGCTGACCTACCACACACCGCAGAATCAGAGGCCTGTGGATTACCGGCGACCCAGTGCAGGTCAGATCTCTTGGTCCAGATACCCAGGGGGGACTGTGGGAGCTCCTGCTGTTGGGCCGCTACACTTCAGGAGGGTGCACATGGAAGACAACTCGACTTTGGCATGACTAACTGTCTGGGGCTACATCTGATGGACATGCCATGCTGGAAAACTCTGGATCTACCTGGCGTCTCGGTGAGACAACTTTGTGTAAAGAATGGTGTGGGCTGAGTGTTCCTACTGTGGCTGTCATTTGTGCAGCTACCGCCATGTTCAGCAGGGTGCCTTTGCTCTATACTTGTAACCCTACATGACGACCGTTAGGTCTGAACTTACAGACTCAACCTTGTGAACATTCTGTCTTATGGCCCCAGCAATATTCATATCCTCTCTGATTATTTGGCTAACTTTGGATCCAAATATGCAACTGTTATGTCTCTTGTACTTGTAAAATTACCATTGTCTGCCCCTTGCTCTTCCCTAATCTATCTATATATCGTGAACAGTTTATCCCTCTCATATCATTGCAGCCCTCTCCTGATAATATGTGTTGTTGGGGAAGAGAGTGCTTGTTTTCAGATATCACTTGGGTAGCATGGTTTTTTCAAAGAATGGGACCTCAATACATGTCTTGGATCTGCCCCCCCCTCCCTATATATCTACAGACTGTATATCATTATTAGTTTACTGTATCTGCAACCTCACTTATCTAACTAATGTTTCTCCTAGAATTACTACTATGTTGTCTAAGGCTCAGAGATTCTGGGATGTCCAATTCACGTGTTTTCCACTCATACACTGCTCACCACGGTGGTATAAGCACTTAATCACCTCCAGGTGATTGCAGAAGTTTGTAGCCCAGTCAGCAACCTATTTTTTTTTTTTTTTGCAAAGTTATAACCCCTTTTGAGCCTGAAACTCCTAGCTTGTTTGTTTTTTAGCCTCAATGCTCTTCCTATATTTGTATTCTTGTGAGCAACTACACTCCTTTATATATTAGTATGCAAGCTTATATGAGACGCAGTTCCTGCAGTTCGTTTTCCTGATACAATGTGAGATATTGGAATATTTAATGTTGTTATACTTGATTATATCATTTCCTTCAATATTACTCTCAGTCTCTCAGAACTTTCTAGGGTCCTAGTTGTCATTGGAAGGAGTCTATCAACGTAGGCCTTGATTGGGCCTGTGCTTCCTAAAAGCCCTCTGAATAGTACCCTTAATTCATAGAGGTCCAAAAGTGGCCTCAGCTATCTTTGAGGGAAAAGAGGGCGATTTTGAGTTTGTTCTCCAACTTTTATTCATTTGATGTATACTTCAACTTGAGATCACTTTGTGACTTTTGATAGGAGATTTATCTCTATATTTGTTCTTCTACATTTATAATTGTCCACAATACTTGTTTTATTATATGCTATATACCACGTCCTGTTGGGGCAAACTGTTTTTGTGTATTTGTAAGTGCAATTCCCTCAATAAAAAAATATTTAAAAAAAAAAAAAAAATTGAACCAGTGTAAAGAACAGGCAGGATTCAGTTTCCCTTCAATTCAGAAATATAATCTTGTCTGTTTAATGAAAACAGTACCAGACTGGTTAACAGATAATTTTCATTTAGCACTTAAGGGTATAGAATCTGAGTTCTTTAGGCCTTATTCCTTAAAAGCATTGGTCCATATGAATATAAAAGAATGGCCTATTATGCTTAAAAAAATGCATACATTTAAAAAACCCATAATAGCATGGCAAAAGCTATGCACGTCGCTGGATATTAATTTTCAGTGTTCCAAATATTTGCAGATTCAAAATAACCCAGTCTTTCCTTCAGGTTATGATACAGGAGTTTTTAAGAGATGAAAACTAATGGGTTAGAGTACTTTTTTCAATGTATTGACATTGATAGAAAAGTCATAAAAACATTTGGTTTCCTTCAAGAAAAATAAAATCTCTCTAACAGAGACATGTTTGGATATTTCCAGGTTAGACATTTTCTCAATACGCGAGATCTTAATGCCTTTTCTAAAAATTGGGAGTCTATATTGGTATAAATATCTTCCAAAAAGGCAAAATGGCTATAACAGGATGGTATAACTTGTTAATGATTAAAGAAGGACAGTATGTGGTGGAATACTTGAGAGAAAAATGGACTTTAGATATTCCTTTAATAGAAAACACTATAATTAAAAAAGTATTGCTAGGGCGTGGGCGGTGACACCTCAATTATCATGGCGTGAATTGCATATTAAGTTAATTAATAGAGTTTATATTACCCCAGAAGATCTAGAATAAGGCTCAAGCTTATGAATGCGCACGTTGTAGATAGCCTAATGCAAATTTGCTTCATTGTATATGGGAATGTCCAAAAGTGACTTAATTCTGGGGAAAGGTATCATATTGGCTTTCTAACATATTAAAACAAGTAATTATATTTGATAAGGAGGAAATTATTTTCCTAAAGGAACATAAGAATAGGAAAGAGAATACCAATTTTATTAATTTTATAATACCTTGTGCAAGAAATATTGTATTCTCTACGTTGAAATCTAAAAAAAGGCCTGTTTTTTCTCTTTTCCTCAATACATTAAATACTAAATTAATATTGGAACAATATGAAACCTCAATAGGCTCTGAAAGTGAAATAGATTTATTCTTTAGAAAGTGGGGTAATTATATTTTTTCAAATCCTCCTGAGATCCAACACAGACTCATATACCCATTCAAAGATTCAGAATGGATCCAAAACGCAGTTTTAAGAGGCTAAATAATATTAGATGATGACAGTTAATATAGGTAAAGATATGCCGGAAAGTTAAGCAGGTTATGGGGGAGAGGAGGGGGAATCCCTTTTTTTTTTGTGTAAAAACTGTCAAAGAGAATTATACTAAGTCTTAGGCTAAATAGTACAGCTGAATTTAGGGTATGACTACATGTTATAGGATTCAAAATGCGTCAAGAGTTTAGCTTAATGGTGGATTTTATGTCGCAAGGTATAAAAAATGTCAGTAGCATGATAAAAAATTTCTGATATTCTTTATATGGTATTTTATGTTTATCTTATTTTTTATTAATGTCTTGTATGTTTGTCTTATAAAACAATAAAAATATTAAGGAAAAAATGAGTTCTGTCCAAAATTTTGGGAGAATCTTTTCTCTAATCTAATCAATTATGTTGATGCTTGGCGGAGATTTCAATGCAACTTTTAAACCCATGATAGATAGACTAAGTAATAAAAATCAAAATAGATATAATAGGGAAGCTAAAATGTTAGATACATTTGCTAAAAGCCTCCATTTAAAGGATATCTGGAGACTATAAAACCCTGATACAAGAGCCTTTACCTCCGAGTCCAAATCTTTTAAAGTTTTCTCCAGAATAGATATGTTTTTAGTTTTAATTGGGTACAGAGATAACTACGGAGATAAAAGATATTATAATTTCGAACCATGCAGTAATCTCTCTTTCTCTTAAACTGAACAAAGATAAACAGCACGGAAAGTGTTTCTTCCCGGCATTTCTTCTTCAGAATATTAGCTTTAGGAACTGGCTAGTGGATAAATGAAGAGAATATAGGAAATTTAATATTTCATATATTGCTAAAACAGAAATATTCTGGGAAGTGGCTAAAGCTTTCTTTAGGGGGGAAATCAAGGCATATATGATTAAAAAGAAAAAGCATTTAAATCAGCTATCTAATCAGTTAAAAAATAAATGTATAAAATATATTGAAGATCCTATTAGCAAACACTGGGAAGAACACTAAAAGGCTAAAGTAGAGATAGAGACATTTATCAACCAACAGTTAATGCAATCTAATCTTAGGAACAAAGCCCGGTTCAATACATTTCGCCCCAAATCTGCAAAGTTTTTAGCCAATCTTGCAAAAAGTAGGACAAAGAAAAATTATATAGCAGCAATCAAGGTACAAGGGATTCGATATACAACTCCATTGGAGATTCAAAAGCAATTTTTTCTCCACTTGCAGAAATGATATTCTGCAGATATGCTCAATATAAAGAATAAACAGAAGTTCTGGGATAAGATCACCCTACCAAAAGTCTCTAGTGATAAACTATTTAAATAATGAGATATCTGCAGAAGAGGTTACACAAGCAATTAGCAGAACTGTTAATGTAAAGGTGCCAGGTCCAGATCCCGAGCAAATTTTAGAAGATATTAGGCGAACAGATTACTCCCACCCTGTGTTCTTTGTTTAATGATTATTATTTATTAAATAAAAAACCCTTGCCTTTTCACCGCATCAAATATTATACTTATCTTAAAAAAAGACAAAGATGCTGAACTCTTCTTACCCCCCTATATCACTCCTTAATTATGATTATAAGCTTTTAACTAATATTATTGCCAAATTTTACATTTTATTAATTTAATATATCAAAATCCAATTTCATCTCTCATCATTAACGGAACAAATTCTGACAATATAACTCTGCAAAAAGAGACTAAACAGGGCTGTCCCCTGTCCCCCTTGCTATTCAATCTTGCCCTTGAACTCTGTGTAGATCAGAAATTGAGGGTGTAGTAATTGGGAAAAAGAAATTTGTACTATCCTTATACGCGGATGACCTCCTTTTTTATGGGTAATACAAAGGAAAATATACCTAGACTCCTAGAAATAATACAAAGGAAAATATACCTAGACTCCTAGAAATAATATCTTCATACGGTACCTTTTCTGGGTACAAAGTTAACCTCAACAAATCAAAACTCTTATGGATTAGGAAATGAAAAGACAGTTTTTTATCTAACCCCTTTACACAAGCAGAAGAAAAAATGTAATATTTAGGGATCATGCTCTCTAATAATCCTGATAATTGCTATAGTTTAAATTTTGTTCCAGTTTGGAAAGAATGTTCAGCCTCTCTTAAAAGATGGAGTAGGCTCCCTCTCTCTTATTCAGCTAAAATAACATTAATCAAAATTATTTTATTTCCAAAAATACTTTTTCTCCTCCAAAATCTTCCGCTTTTTGTACATAACAAGGAAATTTGATGTTTTTATATCCAATGCTCAGTATTCGTATAGGGTGCTAGCAAACCCCGTATTGCCATGTTCAAACTGACCCATGCTAGGAAAGACGGTTGTCTTCCCTTCCCTGATATTAAATTTTATAATTGGGCATGCATGGCTAAGGTGGCATAACTGGCATTAGACTGGTTAACAGATTCTAATTATATCACTCATTTTCAGGCAGAAGAAAACGTACTTTTCCCATATTCTCTAAAAGTGTTGCTCCGCGCATCTAATCACGCCTTAAACTAGTTTTGCCAAAGTACTTGTTTTACAACATACTACAAGCTTGGTATAAAATAAAAAACTGCAGATAGATAACTCTTGTTCAAAATATTTACCAATCAGGGGTAACCCGGATTTTGAACCAGATCTCTACTCTCAGGTTTTTAAACTTTGGTCCCAGAAAGGATTACATTTTATTCATCAGATGATAGCCAATCTAAAGTGATTAAGACATATGAAAATTTGTCTGTAGAATACTCTCCGAAGAAAAGGAATTTCTATGCATATCTACAAATAAGACATTATATAACATCCAATAAATGTATAGCGAAAAATACTTGGCTTTTGGGGATATTGGACTCGGTTATAAAGCTCTTCCGAGCAGGCCTCCATTTATTTGCCCCAATATATAGAATACTTTTATCTACCTCGGCAGACTTGTATCTATCGAACCTCCAGGAAAAATGTACAGTAAATATTAACAATCTACGGATTGAGGATTTAAAAGGGATCTTTGCTATAATCTCCAAGTATACTCAATTTTGTTCCCAGAGAGAATCACATATGAGACTCCTTAACATATCAAACATCACTCCAAAAATTATGGCTAAATGGTCCCCACACCGGTTTCAGGTCTGCACTAGATGCTCGGCACTTGATGCAGACCTTATACATGTTTTTTGGTTCTGCACTAAGCTACAGAAGCTCTTGATTAGAATCAACTTCTGGCTCAATACATTTCTTACTATAAAGATTAAACAGTCTTACGCATGTATTATATTTAGTCAAAGATCCTGCGTACCTAAACAAACATTTAATTAATACTGCGATTCTGGTAGCTAGACAATTCATTCTTAGAACTTGGAAAAGTAAGACTTCTCCAGCATTCTCTGTTTTTACTTAAAATATGTTGTACCATCTGATCATGGGCCAATATGACCCTTTGATCTTCCAAGAAAATAAAATGAAAGTTTTTTTTGCTAAATGGGACACAGTGATTTTGTTGCTGCCTATGGAAACCAAGCTGCAGATCATTTCTAAGTTTCGTAATTCTGTCTTTTTTCTGCAGTTATTACAATCAGAATATTACCCGGCATTCTGGAACTCAATTTAGAATTATTATTTTTTTCTCCCTCTCTCCTCCCTTTTCCCCTTGTTTTCCCATCCTCACTTCTTTCCTTCTTTCTTGATTGTAAGATAAACCGTGAAAAATAACAGAGAATGTTATATTAATACAGGAATGAATACTAAGGTTAGTTGGACACAATTTACCCTGATTTAATTTTGGTTTAGAAATGTCTATATTATGAGGTATCATAAATGATCAATCCCTGCTATGTACAACTGGAAGAATAGAAAACAAAAAATGCGCATGCTTTTCTTTCTGTTTATATATTCTTATGTACATGAATGTTTGATTCTGTCTTATGGATATAATGCTCTTTCACCGCCCTCCCGACCACTAACCTACCAAACATCCCTCACTCAAACAGCCGCGAGAACCTCAACTGCATCCTCCTCAACATCCGCTCCATCCACAAGCACACCATCGAAATCTGGAACCTGCTCGACTCCACCTCCCCAGACATCGCCTTCCTCACCAAAACCTGGCTCAACCCCACATCAGCGCCGGACATCGCCATCCCCGATGGCTATAAAATCTCCCACAAAGACTGCAGCAACCGACCTGGAGGAGGCATTGTCATCATCCACAAACACTCCATCCAAGTCACAACCACCTCCAATGATCACTCACCAGACTGGGAACATCTACACTTCAAAATCAAGGTTAACCACAACACCACCTTCCGCGGCACCCTCATCTACAGACCTCCAGGACTGCGTCCCGCCTTCTGTGACTCCATCACCGACCACCTTGCACCCCACGCCCTCGCCTCAAAGGACTACATCCTACTCGGCAACCTCAACTTCCATCTAGACAACCCCAATGACCACAACACCACCAACCTCCTGGAAAACCTTGGAACCATTGGACTGAAGCAACTTGTAAATGCCCCAACCCACATAGCCGGACACACCCTCGACCCGATCTTCTCCGCAGGCAACCACATCTCAGTCAACCACATAACCGAACTCCACTGGACTGACTATCACTGTATACATTTCTCCTTCAACAAACCCACCACGCACCTCCGGTATCACCACCCGCCCCGCAGAAACTGGAACAACATCACCCAAGAACAACTGCACTCCACCCTGATCAAGTCCCCCCCAGTGACCTCCACTGACGCCAACTCCTCCGCCCGCCACCTACATTGCTGGATCACAGACTGCGCAAATACCCTCGCCCCCCCTCAAGAAACCATACAGCTGTCAGCCCACCAACAAGGCCAGCTGGTTCATCCACACCCTCCAGGACTCCAAACGCCACTGCAGAAGATTAGAAAGAACATGGAGATCCAGCAAGTCCCCCTCGGACAAATACGCCTACAAAGAAGCCTTCACCACCCACCACCACCTTATCAAAACCACAAAGAAAACCGCTATCCTAGACAGAATCCACGCCAAAACCCACAACAGCAAGGAGCTGTTCACAGTCATCAAGGAATTCTCCAAACCCAACAGTGATACTAACGACATTCCACCCTCCCAGGACCTCTGCAACAACATTGCTACTTACTTCCACCGCAAGATCATCAACATCTACGACAGCCTTGAGCTCCAGAACTCACCACTCACTGCTGACCCACCCACCACCACCTCACCCAAACCCAACACCCGCCACCGTCTACGGACTACCTGGAGCCTCCTCACCACGGAGGACACACTCAGAATCATGAAATCTATCCACTCCGGAGAACCCTCAGACCCATGCCCGCACCACATATTCAACAAAGCGGGTTTTACCCTCGCCCACGAACTCTGCCTCACCATAAACTGCTCCATCAAAATTGGCAGCTTCCCAGAAGACTGGAAGCATGAAGAGCTGAAACCCCTGCTGAAGAAACCCACAGCTGACCCCATAGATCCTAAAAACTACCGCTCCATCTCTCTACTCCCCTTTCCAGCCAAAGTAATCGAGAAGGCCATCAACGCACAATTTGTTGACCGCATCGAGGCCAACCACATCTTGGACCCCTCCCAATCTGGTTTCAGGAGCAATCACAGCACCGAGACCGCCCTCCTCGCCGCCATAGATGACATCCACGCCCCGCTCAACCAAGGAGAGACTGCCGCTCTCATCCTTCTAGACCTCTCAGCCGCATTTGACACTGTAGCCCACAGCACCCTCCTCACGTGCCTACACGATGCTGGCATCCGCAATAAGGCCCTGGAATGGATCACCTCCTTCCTCAGGGGCAGAACCCAGAAAGTCAGACTCCCACCCTTCTCCTCCAATCCCTAGCAATCAGTTGCGGCGTACCCCAAGGTTTTTCTCTTAGCCCCACCCTCTTCAACATCTACATGGCCCCCCTCGCCGCCATCGTCCGACAACACAACCTCAACATCGTCTCCTACGTCGGCGACACCCAGTTAATCATCTCACTCAACCGAGACCCCGCCACCGCCAAGAAAAATGTCCACGAAGGACTTACAGCAATCGCCACCTGGATGAACAATAACCGTCTCAAACTCAACACTGACAAGACCGAAATCATCCTCCTCAGACCCACCAAATTTGCATGGGATGACTCCTGGTGGCCCACAGTCCTTGGACACCCTCCAACTCCAACACACCATGCACGAAATCTAGGCGTCATCCTCGACTCATCACTTTCCATGGACCGCCAAGTCAACGCCGTCTCTTCGACTTGTTTTCACATACACCTCCTACTGCGAAAAATCTTCAAGTGGATCCCCACCGAAATTATGCAGGAGAATCAGAAGTCAGACAGTCCGGGTCAAGGCCTCACAGGAAAAAAAGCAGCACAAAATCATAAAACAAATACAGAGTCCAGAAACAAGCTAAAGTCATAAACCAAGTCAGTCCAAACAAGGGGTTAAACAGAAGCAAAGTTAAACTTAGTATATCATAATAGTAATATCCAGAGTAGAGGAATTAACTCAAAACACAAGCAACCGGATGCTGAAAACAGAGATCTTATAAAGAGTACCATAATTAGGGCCTAATTGATCGTCTAGGCCTCCTTAAAGGTAGAGTACGCTTTACTGCAGAAATCACTCTTCTAGCCAAATGCCTGTTATGACACCAACCACCCAGACCCACCCATAATCCTATCCCTCTCAACACGGCTTTCACTGCAAGCTCATCCAACCTGATTGGGTTGTGGTTTCAATTAGCAGAGGCAGCTATTTCATTTACAAAAATATACCCAAATTATACATTTCCCATACATTTTAAACACTGCAGCTGGTATAAAAAACACCAAGGGGATAACTACCCTTTAAATTATGCTGATTTCTAAAACCCTGCACATGTGAGTGCAGAGGATAGAAATACCTGGGAAGAATCCAGTAAGAAATGTCAGACCACTGCACCTGGATCGCTCACAGACAGAGAACAGAACTGGGACTCAAATTATCCTGGATTGATTCCCAGCTGAGGCGTAACCCATGTACAATCTTGAGCATACTTAGGTATGGTCTTTAACAAAGAAAAGCAATTGATGTATTTTGAATAGAATCATTTTTCTAATAAACCTTAATAATAAACATGCTTTAAGTAAAATTTATCTGCAGAGGTGTAACTAGAAACCACAGGGCCCAGGTGCCCTACAGATATGAGTGATAATGGTTTACTATGAGCACGTATGCATTTCGTCCAAAGTTCCCTTCTGACATTTCAGAGTAAGAATCCATTTTATAATGTTTTAGGTAGTAGTATTCCTCCATCAGTAACTCTCAAAACCCATAATGATAAATGAGGGGCTTCTCTACTCTTTCATTTGTTTGCTATTAAAAATATTAAGCTAGTTGTCATTACATAGAAGAGTTTACAGTGTGGTTTATATTTTATTTTTGGGGGTTATTTAGCAACCAGATCAAGGGATCTAGCGGAAATTGTATCTCAAATATATTTTCTATCTCCATAATAATTTTTCTCCAGAAATCTTGAATAGAAGATCACCACCACCACATATGGGCTATTCCGCTCTCCACATGACCACAGCACCAACAAGTATTTTTTTGCGTTATGAAAAATGTGGTGTAATCTGTGGGGAGTGAGGTGCCATCTGTGTAATATTTTTATATTAAGTTCTACAATCATTGAAGATACAGAAGTTTTTAATTTAGAATGAAAGATCTGAGTGCTAGTTTGTGGTAAAATAAGAATTTCCAGGTCTTTTTCACAGTTTTCTTTATATGGTTGAATGTAGCCTGGAGGGATATATATTTATAATTTGTATATAGGTGAAAGTGTATGTCTAATTGGTGGGATTCTGGTGCACAAAAGTTCAAAATTGGTTAAAGGTCTTGTCATTTTTTCGGCCTGGTTCCGTCTCTTAAGAAAATTGTAAACTCTTAGGTATGTAAACCAATGTTTAAAACAGTTGTATCCCTGAGTCTTCTTGCGTTTTCATTTGTTGTTTATCTGTTAGGGGGTATATTGGTAAATCAGTAAGTTCTGAAGAGGAGTAATCTGGTATTATATTGTATCCTAAATTTAGTTCTCCATTTTCAACTAAAGAGGTAAACGGTGAAAGCCTAGAAGATATAATGGGAAGGCGTATGAGGATTTTGTTCCAGATTCTGAATGTTTCCTTAAGTATTGGATTTAGGGTGATGGTATCATTTTTCAATGGTTTAATTGCCCAACAGATCTACTAATATTTTATGTTTGTAATACATTGTGTGCTAGGGTAACCCACCGTTTATAGTGTCTATGAATATTCCAGTCTACTATACGTTGTTGAAAGATTGCGTATCTGTACTATTGTAAATTGGGCATTCCCGGACCTCCCTGTATTTCAGAGTCATCATGATAGTTTTATTTTATTTGGGGTGTTTTTTATTCCAAGTAAAATTGTGAAAATTGTGCTGGAGTGTTAATATGTATAGTTTGAAGAAGTATACGTTAATTTTTTTTTATTTTTTTTTTTAAATAATTTTTATTAAGGGTTAAAGAAACAAAGTCATACAGGCACTTTTAAAGAAGGGTTGTACAGCCATTACACTTCACAACAGTAAATCATAACCCAGATTAAAAAATTGCAGCTAATATATGGGTGTAAAATACAATAATAAAGACAAATATCTAAATAGTACCTTCATTATATATCAAAAGACAGCAAACTCTAACCCACATTTTTTGTTTTGTGTGTCTCCTTGGAACTGATGAGACCACTTTTGGGCCTCCAACTTAGCTAGTAAAGGGGAAAGTAGGAGGATTGTAATCACATGAGGTCTCTTTTGGACCTTTATAAGCCCTTTTAACTATTGAAATAACAAATATGTATGAGTATAGCTTTATATAGTATAACCTAATTTTCTAATATGACGTGGTAAGAATCACCCTTTAAACAATAGATTATGAGAAATAAATGATCCTCCCAAATGTTCTGTAGCGGCCGCACTAGTTGTATTGTCAACTTAATGAGGGGTTATGAAGGGGAGACAGAAACATAAACACCAACAAATAGGGCCACTCTTATACCCTTAGGATACATTTGAAGGTTGTTAGACCTTAAAAACAGGGATGATACAGCCTTCAACTAGGGTGAAATATGTATTCAACTTGTAGACAAAGGAGTTATTTGCAAACCCATTAAAGTAATAGGGGATATTACCAACACAATAGCGATAATAAGACATACAACATAATATACCCTAGTCTGGCATTACAAAGTGGGAACTAACTGATAGAGATGTATTCAGGGAAGCATGGGACATATTATAAGTGAAAACTGGTTTGATTATTGGCAAACAGAACCCCTATTGTGTGCATTTGGCTGACAAGTCATCTGTCCTGCAGAAATGGAAAATGTAAAGTCAGGTAATATGCACCTCAACGAGAAAGAGTTAATTCTAGCTTGTAATGGGGAGGGCTTGAGCAGAGAAACACAACATAGGTGCATGAGGGCAAAGCACCCTAACACAGTAATACCCCCAAAAACTTTGAGTGCAAGATCGCAAAGCAGACTTATGGAACGTCATAGGGTTATCTGAATGAAAGTCCGCCATGCAACTTAAATCAATAGAGGAGTTCAACCTACCCCGGTTTTATACAGTGGGGTTAACTGTAATCGTCCTCTGCAGACTCCGTAGCCCTCATTGAAAAGCTTCCGTAATGGATGCCATGTCCCCCCTGGAATATACCAGTAAGCCTCAGATGGATCCTCAGTAGGGGTGTAGTAGGGCCGGACATGGGGACTTGCAGATCTCGGACCGCATGTTTCAGGATCAGGCATCATAGTTGCGGTGATCAGCATAGGTCTCTGTGAGACTAATCTGTCGCTCCCAAGCTGCTGTTCCATCATCGGCACTGCTCCTCTTGCATGGCTCTCCTTCCTATGCACGACGCCATTCGGTGATGCGGCTCTCCTCTCAACTCCGGTCGGGTGCTCCCCCAACTCTCCGGGCAGCACATCCGGAATGGTCAAGACTCCTTTTAGGTAAGGTTCGCCGATCAGCGATGCGGCTCTCCTCTCCACTCGGGTCGGGTTCCCCCCCAACTCTCCAGGCGGCACACCCAGAGTGGCTACAGCTCCTTTTGGGTAAGTTTCGCTGATCAGCGGAGCTGGTGGGATCTTACTAGGTAGGTTTGCGGGAGGTGCTTGGATCAGCTTTGAGAAAGGTGTAATCTTTATCTCCCGCGGAGGGTGCTTCCTTCCTTTTGCCTTGGCACATGTATCTTTCAGAGAGATATATTCCTCTTCGAGTGTCGTGGAAACCCTGATGCAGTGGGCGTCCAGCAGGGCTTTGATCTCCCTCATAATCAACGCAGTGTTCAGCGCCATATTGAAAAAATAAAATAAAATAATAATGCGCAAGTTTAAAGCCAGTAAAGTATGTCTCTTGTCAATGAAGGTAGTAGTATTTCACCATTGTTTGCGTGCTGGTTTGATAGTGGTGATGGTAAGTACTTATGCAATAAACAGCCGCCAACAGGGGGCTGCGCGACAGTGAATTCCCGTGTGGGAGTCACTGGGGGGTTTTGAAAAGGCCTCAGCCTTGAAATAGCTCCGGTAACAGTAGGTGCTGCACGATCCTAAGAAGGGAGGCATCAAATGAAAGATTAACTTTTCAAAGTCTTGCTTCCAACAATTTAAAGCCCAAATACTGGCTATATCTTTCAATATTCTGTAGTTTCAGCAGGAAGGTGTGAGCAGCAAACAGTTTTGCGTCCAGACATGGCCGCCGCCCGGAAGTTCCCCCAGTATACGTTAATTTTAATGAAATTGATCTGTCCGAGCAAAGGTTGATAGGTCTACAAACTCATAACAGGTAGTATTTGTAATCATCATGTAAATACTCTAGTTTTCACAAGAGGTGGCTGTAAATTACATTAAATGTAAACAATCTTGCCCCTTTGCTTTTCTCAAAGTTACTGAGCAGAATATATCAATAAAAAATCAATGAGTAGCGGTGCCCTTTTTTTTTATTTTTTGGGGTACCTTTTCATTTATAAAAAAGCACTGTATATATATATATATATATATATATATATATACATACAGTATCTCACAAAAGTGAGTACACCCCTCAAATTTTTGTAAATAATTTTTTTATATCTTTTCATGTGACAACACTGAAGAAATGACACTTTGCTACATTGTAAAGTAGTGAATGTACAGCCTGTATAACAGTGTAAATTTGCTGTCCCCTCAAAATAACTCAACATACAGTCATTAATGTCTAAACTGTTGGCAACAAAAGTGAGTATACCCCTAAGTGCCCAAAGTGTCAATATTTTGTGTGGCCACCATTAATTTGCTGCACTACCTTAACCCTATTGGGCATGGAGTTCACCAGAGCTTCAAAGGTTGCCACTGGAGTCCTGTTCCACTCCTCCATGATGACATCACGGAGCGCTTCGCCAACTTCTGTTTGAGGATGCCCCACAGATGCTCAATAGGATTTCGATCGGGAGACATGCTTGGCCAGTCCATCACCTTTACCCTCAGCTTCTTAGCAAGGCAGTGATCGTCTTGGAGGTGTGTTTGGGGTTGTTATCATGTTAGAATACTGCCCTGCGGCCCAGTCTCTGAAGGGAGGGGATTATGCTCTGCTTCAGTATGTCACAGTACATGGCATTCATGGTTCCCTCAATGAACTGTAGCTCCCCAGTGCCGGAAGCATGTAGGCCCAGACCATAACACTCTCACCACCATGCTTGACTGTAGGCAAGACACACTTGTCTTTGTACTCCTTACCTGGTTGCCGCCACACACGCTTGACAACATCTGAACCAAATAAGTTTATCTTGGTCTTATCAGACCACAGGACATGGTTCCAGTAATTCATGTCCTTAGTCAGTTTGTCTTCAGCAAACTGTCTATGGGTTTTTTGTGCATCATCTTTAGAAGAGGCTTCCTGGGACGACAGCCATGCAGACCAATTTGATGCAGTGTGCTGCATATGGTCTGAACGCTGACAGGTTGACCCCCCACCACTCCAACCTCTGCAGCAATGCTGGCAGCACTCATACGTCTATTTCCCAAAGACAACCTCTGGATATGACGCTGAGCATGTGCACTTTACTTCTTTGGTCGACCATCGCGAGGCATGTTCTGAGTGGAACCTGTCCTGTGAAACCCCTGTATAGTCTTGCCCACCATGCTGCATCTCAGTTTCAGGGTCTTGGCAATATTCTTATAGCCTAGGCCATCTTTATGTAGAACAAAAATTCTTTTTTTCAGATCCTCAGAGAGTTCTTTGCCATGAGGTGCCATGTTGAACTTCCAGTGACCAGTATGAGAGAGTGTGAGAGCGATAACACCAAATTTAACACACTTGCTCCCCATTCACACCTGAGACCTTGTAACACTAACGGATCACATGACACTGGGGAGCGAAAATGGCTAATTGGGCCCAATTTGGACATTTCCACTTAGGGGTGTACTCACTTTTGTTGCCAACGGTTTAGACATTAATGGCTGTGTGTTGAGTTATTTTGAGGGGGCAACAAACTTACACTGTTATACAAGCTGTACACTCACTACTTTACATTGTAGCAAAGTGTCATTTCTTCACAAAAATGTGAGGTGTGTACTCACTTTTGTGAGATACTGTATATATATATATATATATATATATATATCCTCCTATCTATGAAGTGACATAGATAGTGTGAATTGAAATCTGAAAAAGATAGGCCTACAATGAGACAACCTTTGAGATAGAATGTATAGTATTTGAAAGTATTGCTTTGTCCTTTACAAAGTGAACAATACAAGGTAAAGAGATCACAGGTTCAAATCACAGCAAGTATGCACATTCACTTTAGGTACAAGGAAGATAAAATAACTGCTCATTGTGACAGATAATGATAATATTTAACTTAGCAGTAAAGTGCTTTGTACAAAGTACCTTATCAAAAGCAAAACATAATTATAGTGCAATTTCTTGGCTCAAATGGCATACAGCAAAAATAAAAATAATAATTTTATACTGTGATTCAGATAATAAAAAAAAAAACGCAAGAAAAAAAAAAAAGATTGTTTAGATTGAATTAAATGGTTTAGCTTTTGTCTCTACGGTACACTTAAAAACAGACATAAAACAAATATAAAAAAGAAAATGTCCCTTTAAACAATATATATATATTCATATATTATATCAATATACACACGCATGTGTAAGTAGCATATTCATGTTTGGAGGGTGAATACGCGTTCCATTGAAGTCTGTCTGGGGAATACGTTAACGAGGTTGTGATTTTCGAAGTTCGGCTTTTTGCGCGCATAAGGTTAGCGATTGTGCAAACACTTTTTACTTTCAACTTGTAATACGCGCGCTACCTGACAAGCGCTAAAAGCTTACTTCTGGCGAGGGTAACGCGCGATCGGGAGCACTAATTTGCACTCCATTTGTAATCTAGCCCGCAGTGGGGTAATGGAGAGCTAGAAGGTTAAAGTAAGAATTTTAATTTGATTATGGAGTCTTGTGAAAACAAGTATAAGTAAACTATCTTTAATACAATGTGCTCAGTGTAAAGTTTGCTCAGTCTCAAGCTTGCACAGTCTAAATGAGAATTATATGGAAAAGAATGTGAGGGAGGAAATTAAAAACAAGAGACCTGGAAAGTGTGATTAATACCTGATACAATTGTCTATAATAAAGTCTATAAGAAATAGTGGCCTAGATTTGGAGTTTGGCGTTAGCCGTGAAAACCTGCGTTAGAGCCCCTAACGCTGGTTTCTTACGGACTCCGGTATTTAGAGTTCAGTAACCGACACTCCAAAATCACCCAACGCTCAAATTTCTACCGACACCTCAGACCCAGTAGTAAACATATACCGACAAAATAAACATTCACGAATCACAAAACAAATATTACACAAAGTACACTTACACTCATACAAACACTACACTATATTTATTTTTAAGATTTATTAATTTTTCATCAAAATACAAAGGATCAAAGTTGCGAGATCTCGGGTGTTAGAAAAAAAACAACACAAATCCATTTTCCCATTGACTTACATTGACACACAGGAAAAGACCCTCATATACCTACATCTAACTAATAAGATTATCACAAACATACACTCATCGATGCATACAAACAATATACACCACATGACATACAAAAAATATTTATTTATCACAAAAAGAACACGATTTAGTTACTTTTTCACACAAGCTCATGACGTCACTCACTTTACGAGGAAAACCAGTCTTAGAAAAAAAAAATTACCAAATTTTAGACCCTCCATTGACTTCTATTGGGAAGACGTGCTCGTGCACGCGAAACCCACATTTCCCTAACGCACGCAAATAGCGTAGACAGAAAAACTCCAAATACCAGCGCTAGAAAATACATGATTTCATGCGTTAGACCCAGCTATGATAAATAGATCAAGAAATGACTATTTCCCTATGGTGGATTTATGGATTTTACTTATTGAATATTCACAACACCATTAAATTGTTTCAGACTTTTATATTACATCAACTACAAATCAACATCACTAGTAACAAAATTTTATTTAAAAAAATATTACATTTAAACGGACACAAAAATAATGTCAACTTTTCAGGATTCACAAACACTACACAATGGGAAACAATTCTCATTTACCTTTATTATTGCATTTCAGTTATTCAACTCATATGCTTGCAGCAACAGCATATCTACATAGGCTTAACACATGATCAGTCATGGATGCACATACATTACTTTTAACATTCACTCATACATGTGCATTCAAATGATGGGGGAAAAACACATTACATTCTCTATAGGAATCACAAAACAGAACATATGGATTTTACTGTACTTTTAACATCATGATTCCATCACCAGAAACCATTAGGAATTACGTACAACAAGAACATCATTACACCAGATTACAGATGTCCCTTTATGGGAAGGAACAACAATGCCAGACCGCTATATAGAAGTCAGCATATGTGGGACACAATCACAATATATACGTACATGTACATAACACGCATCACCCATCACGCAACCACAAAGCACACATTTAGATTTTATTCAGCACACAATAACAATGTAGCACAATACAACAACACAATGAGGATTTCAGAACTACATAGGCAGGTTAATAATATCATGACGTCATTAGAAGATTCAACCATACACATCACAGATTCACGACTGTACCGCCCCTTTCAGAACTTTAACACTCAATACTACAATACAACATATATGTAAAGAACAGTTTGTAACAGCATTATTAGGGAGATTTGAATGGGACAATTAATAAATATTGTCAGATCGCAAATCACTTATATATATAATACTACAGATGACAGCCGGAAGTTATTCAGCATTAGGGCGATTTGAAAGGGACGCATACAATATTGACAGCTCGGCAATCACTTATATATACAATACTACAGATGACAGCCGGAAGTTATTCAGTATTAGTGCCATTTTAATGGGACGCATACAATATTAACAGCTCGGCAATCACTTATATATATAATACTACAGATGACAGCCGGAAGTTCTTCAGTATTAGTGCCATTTGAAAGGGACGCATACAATATTGACAGCTCGGCAATCACTTATATATACAATACTACAGATGGCAGACGGGAAGTTCGGAATTATTATTGCGATTTTAAAGGGACGCATACAATATTGACTGCTCGGCAATCACTTATATATACAATACTACAGATGGCAGACGGGAAGTTCGGAATTATTATTGCGATTTTAAAGGGACGCATACAATATTGACAGCTCGGCAATCACTTATATATACAATACTACAGATGACAGCCGGAAGTTATTCAGTATTAGTGCCATTTGAATGGGACGCATACAATATTGACAGCTCGGCAATCACTTATATATACAATACTACAGATGGCAGACGGGAAGTTCGGAATTATTATTGCGATTTTAAAGGGACGCATACAATATTGACAGCTCGGCAATCACTTATATATACAATACTACAGATGGCAGACGGGAAGTTCGGAATTATTATTGAGATTTTAAAGGGACGCATACAATATTCACATCTCGGCAATCACTTATATATACAATACTACAGATGGCAGACGGGAAGTTCGGAATTATTATTGCGATTTTAAAGGGACGCATACAATATTGACAGCTCGGCAATCACTTATATATACAATACTACAGATGGCAGATGTTACTTTATCGTTTACAAACAATATTGCAGCAACATTGATCGATCACATTCGATGCACATTATACACAACTATGCACTTTCATTCATGTTAGCCTGGACGTGTGCTTGTTACTATAAGATCGCGTTTAAGAAATATTGATTACGCATATGATCAAACATTACAAACATGCACTGTATGTGTGATATTTGACACTTTCACATTGAGATTCATTGTTGGAAAACAACATTTCAGCAAACAACAAAAAAACGCCCACTGTGAAAGCATTCGCGCCGCTCACATACAAACAAGTGAATACAATTAGCAATCATTACAAACTCACTACCATTGGACTAATCGTACTATAAATCCCCCAAACAACATGGCCAAAGCATCACTTGTGATCCACATCAGATCAAGTGCATACCTTGTTACGCTGTTTTGAAAGATGGATGACGATGACATGGTAGACGCTGCTGGTGCTGCTATTGGCGAACTAGCTGTTGGTCGAATCAGGCAGCCTCGGCGGCTCAGACTGAGACGAAGGGGTCGTCTGGTTCGAGGTCCTCCTGTCTACAGGGTGAGACCCACCTTGGAAAACATGAGCGACTTTGAGGTTTATGATAAGTATCGGCTCGATCGCGAACAGCTCATTGGCCTTTACGATCTTCTTAAACCTCATTTGGAGCCACGTATAAGAATAAGGACTGCTGTTCCCACCATGAGTAAGATGCTAAGCTGTCTATACGTTCTGGCCTCCGGGAGTTTTCAATCCGGAGAACTGTACATGCATGGCCTGGCTCAAGGTACATTCTCTGTGGTGTTTGATAACTTTCTGGACGCCATGGTACGTATCAGTAAGCAATACATAGGATTCCCACAGAATGATGGTGATTGGAGGCGCCTGAAGCGGGAATTCTTTGATATTGCTGAATTGCCAATGTCTTGGGAGCCATAGATTGTACCCACATTGCGCTGCGTGCTCCAATTGATGACTTGCCCTTCAGAAATCGCAAACATTTTCATAGCCTCAACGTGCAGTATGTTTGTGATGCACGGATGAGGATTATGCATGTGTGTGCGAATTTTGGAGGGGCTAGTCATGATGCCCGCATCCTCTCTCTGTCGTCCCTGTGGAGACCGTTTGAGGAAAGACAAATGCCCCCTGGTTATCTCGTTGGTGAGTATTTGTGCACAACATGGTTAATTAGTTTGACAATTGCCACTGTAGTTTTAAAATGTTAGCGTAATGTTCAGCTATAGGATGCAATTTAACCATTTTTTCCCCCCCGCTAATGTCTACTTTTAGTTCAATGCAGATATGTAGCATGTCTTAACTTAAATGCTCAGAGAGAGAATGTAATGTAACCATGTAGTTAGCATTTTACACAAGGTTTGGTTTAGGAGAAATATGCATATGTAGCATGTCTTAGCTGAAATGGGAAGATATTAGCTAATGCAATTTAACCATGTCATTGTCTCTTTCTGCTAATGTCTTTTAGTTCAATGCAGATATGTAGCATGTCTTACCTTAAATGCTCAGATAGAGAATGCAATGTAACCATGTAGTTAGCATTTTACACAAGGTTTGGTTTAGGAGAAATATGCATATGTAGCATGTCTTAGCTGAAATGGGAAGATATTAGCTAATGCAATTTAACCATGTCATTGTCTCTTTCCGCTAATGTCTTTTAGTTCAATGCAGATATGTAGCATGTCTTACCTTAAATGCTCAGATAGAGAATGCAATGTAACCATGTAGTTAGCATTTTACACAAGGTTTGGTTTAGGAGAAATATGCATATGTAGCATGTCTTAGCTGAAATGGGAAGATATTAGCTAATGCAATTTAACCATGTCATTGTCTCTTTCCGCTAATGTCTTTTAGTTCAATGCAGATATGTAGCATGTCTTACCTTAAATGCTCAGATAGAGAATGCAATGTAACCATGTAGTTAGCATTTTACACAAGGTTTGGTTTAGGAGAAATATGCATATGTAGCATGTCTTAGCTGAAATGGGAAGATATTAGCTAATGCAATTTAACCATGTCATTGTCTCTTTCCGCTAATGTCTTTTAGTTCAATGCAGATATGTAGCATGTCTTACCTTAAATGCTCAGATAGAGAATGCAATGTAACCATGTAGTTAGCATTTTACACAAGGTTTGGTTTAGGAGAAATATGCATATGTAGCATGTCTTAGATGAAATGGGAAGATAGAGAATAATATTGAACTAGATTTTTTTATTTTAAAATAAACATTTGTTACTGGGTTATCGTGTACCAAACTTTTTATTGGACTACAAATACTATTTTGAGGATTCAGTTAGAATTATGTTCTGTTCATAATTTATAGGTGATTCTGGGTACATGAGCCGGCCTTGGCTCATTACCCCCTTGCGTAGCCCGACTGATGTGTCTGAGGAGCGCTACAATAGGGCTCATAAGAGAACCAGGGCGGTGGTTGAACGGATGTTCGGGCTCCTGAAGATGAGGTTCAGGTGCCTGGACAGGTCGGGAGGAGCCCTCCAGTACAACCCAAAGAAGGTGGCTAAGATCGTTGTAGCCTGTAGCGTCCTGCATAATATTGCACAGCGGGCTGGGATGCTGCAGGCCGTCCCGGCGGACCGAAACCTCCTCAGAGATGAGGAGGATGATCCTGTTCTAGAGGGGCTATTCCGGGACGAGGGGCTCAATGTCAGAGCAGACATCATCAACCGCCACTTTAGACGGTAAAGAATAGAAGTTAGACTGGAGTATTGTCAATAGATGTGAACTCTAGGGAAATGACAAGTAGAGAATTGTGCAAACAGGTTAGGATTGTTCATCAAATGCTAAAAATGTGTTTCATTTATTAATATAGGTGATGCTCTGGGCATTGGGTCCTGTAGCGAGTCTTTGCCACCTGGTTTTTAAAGAGGACATCAGATGGTAAGTATAAATGTATGGACTGTTGCTGGCATGAATTGTACACAAATACATCATATGGCATACATTTTCTAAACTAGTATTTAGTTTACACATTACTTAACATGTAAATACTCAGAAAGGGATCCTCTAGCATGACTATGGTTCAATGTCACACATTAGAGGTTTGTTCTGCTCAATATGACTCATCTTCACACTTGATAGAACATAACACAAGATGCTACACACGCTTAGTAAGCTAGTGACAGAAATTTATTCTGAAATGGGGGGTGGGAGAGGGGTACAGAACTGATTCACACACTTGTAGTAATTTTTATTAAACTTTTTCTGCCATTAGGGAGCTGACTTAATCTAAAGACTGAAAGGGAAGAATTAGAAGCCTGACAGTGAAGATTGCCCAGACTGACAGTGGAAAAAGCCAAGATTGAAATTGAAGTATACCAATGGGATCATGTCTGGCATTATCTTTCCAATCTGCTGACCTTGAAAACCATACAAAGACATGTTCACATGGTAAGTGCCAACTATTTGATAGAATAAGGCTGTGGAGGCATCCTATTGGAGACACTTAGATGATTTTCTAATTTTTAGATGGTATTTCACAGTCCTCTATTTTTGAACTGATGAATAAGACACCTATTGAAGATCAACTGTTTACCCCTGAATTGACTTTCAAAGACCATGCATTATCCAGGTTGGTGTACCAATGCATGCTAGTTAAGAATTAAAGGAAGAATGTTGAATATTAGTAGCTTAAATACATTAGTCATATTTAGTTCTTAATTAGATATTTAGGGATCACAATCAGACACTTAGATGATTTTACTTTTTTAGATGGTATTTCACAGTCCTCTATTTTATGAACTGATGAATAAGACACCTATTGAAGATCAACTGTTTACCCCTGAATTGACTTTCAAAGACCATGCATTATCCAGGTTGGTGTACCAATGCATGCTAGTTAAGAATCACAGGAAGAATGTTGAATATTAGTAGCTTACATACATTAGTCATATTTAGTTCTTAATTAGATATTTAGGGATCACAATCAGACACTTAGATGATTTTACTTTTTTAGATGGTATTTCACAGTCCTCTATTTTATGAACTGATGAATAAGACACCTATTGAAGATCAACTGTTTACCCCTGAATTGACTTTCAAAGACCATGCATTATCCAGGTTGGTGTACCAATGCATGCTAGTTAAGAATCACAGGAAGAATGTTGAATATTAGTAGCTTACATACATTAGTCATATTTAGTTCTTAATTAGATATTTAGGGATCACAATCAGACACTTAGATGATTTTACTTTTTTAGATGGTATTTCACAGTCCTCTATTTTATGAACTGATGAATAAGACACCTATTGAAGATCAACTGTTTACCCCTGAATTGACTTTCAAAGACCATGCATTATCCAGGTTGGTGTACCAATGCATGCTAGTTAAGAATCACAGGAAGAATGTTGAATATTAGTAGCTTACATACATTAGTCATATTTAGTTCTTAATTAGATATTTAGGGATCACAATCAGACACTTAGATGATTTTACTTTTTTAGATGGTATTTCACAGTCCTCTATTTTATGAACTGATGAATAAGACACCTATTGAAGATCAACTGTTTACCCCTGAATTGACTTTCAAAGACCATGCATTATCCAGGTTGGTGTACCAATGCATGCTAGTTAAGAATCACAGGAAGAATGTTGATTATTGGTAGCTTACATACATTAGTCAGACTTATTTCATCATTAGATATTTAGGGATCACAATCAGAAAAAGGAATACATATTATAGTTGATATAGAGGTATTTGAATGGACATGAAATATTACATTTATGTTCAGCATACATATATATTATTGAAATGTGATATACATTATTATGTATAATTAGAAGTTCAGATATTTAAATTTATTTTTTATTACACAATATAATGGTGTATGTTTTTTTTTTTTTAAATAAATGTAATTAATAAATATCTTGAAAAAATGTTGAACAAAGTTAGAGCATAGACACAAGATGATTGTAAATGTATTTTATGAATATTTGACAACGTGTGTATTAACTTTGTTAAATATTTGTTTTTTTATTTCAGATTGTCATCTGATGACTTCAAGGAATATTTTTTGGTTTTTGTTTCAGAAACTTTTAATTTTTTAAATGGTAATAATAAACATTTTATTATTAAATACACTCTTTTGAACAGATTATAATAAATATCCATATAATCTGTCAATAAAAAACAATTTGACTCCCATGACTGGTAGTTGGCTATTTGACAAGCACATGCATAAGATCAAATAATGCATTAATTTTAGAAAATCCACTGATTCCGAGAATATTACATTAAACTATCTTTTTTAACATTAATTGGGGAGTGAGATCCATCGATGCTTTTCTTTGGAAATTATTAGATGTTAAAATAATTTCGGATATGTAGTCAAAATTTGTCATAAATTATTTGTTTTCACTTTTAAGAAGGGAAAGTGGTTAACTTACATTAAAGTGACAGTGTTGTTGAATGTAAAATTAATTTTATAAGATCTTGTATCTTCCTTAGGTATCTCAAAACATTATTTTCAAAATTATTTTAATTTTTACATTTATAAATGGTAGGTCATTTAACTTGATATTTTTCACAAGCTAGTTATTGGATGCCAGGTTAATCGATTTAATTTTCTAGTGGAGTCATTTAACTATAGTTATTAATATTATGTAGTTTTTAAAATCTTACCTCTTGGGTTAGACATCACATATCTATATATAATTTTCATTCCCCTTTAGTTTATTTTGACAATGTTAAATCAACATTCCAAATGTTTTGGTCCTTAAAGGGACATTCACAAAGTATATTGTGTATTGATTTTTAATTAATTCTTAAAATAATTTAAACATATTTAGAAAGTACTATAGAATTACATTCATTCTTTAAATATACTTTTAAAAAGATACATCAATGCACATATCTTAGTCAATTACATAAGGCATCTATGTGCAACCAACAATCAGCATCAAAATAGCCTATGTAGATATGTATTTAATTCAAGAATATATAATTACAATCTAATGATTGAATACCAAAACATATTAAGTAGTTCAAATATTATAATCTTATCCAAAATGCATACATAACATATAGCTTAATTTCCCTTTAAGATGAAGACTCCGAAATACCTCCTTTACAATATATATTTCAGTCAGTGTGTAAAACAATCCAGAAGTTAATCTAAATTTCCTTTACTCATATGTTATACTAATTTAGCAAAAGGAAGGTGCTTAGGTTTCTGATTTTTCAAGCATTATTGTGAAATGTTTCTTTAAAGTGACATGAACTCAAAATATACTTAAAGGGAGACAGTTGAAAAATTAATGATTTATACATTCTGAATGAGTATTCTATTTGAAGCAACTTTAACAATTGTCTCATATTATGAATGCTCCTTGTGATGTTGCTATCATTACTTTAAAAATAAGGCATTCAATAGATAATTTATTTGCTTCAGTACTCTGGACAGAACTTGTTTTTTTGTGTTGGATTCATTTATCCAACAATCATCAAGGACAACCCAGGTTTTTTGCAACAATTGTCCATAATCTAAAATATCATTATTGATTTGCAAAGAAAGATAACAAGATAATTCTTAACATTTGAGAATCGGATTAAATTATAAAGTTGCTTAACATTTCATGCTCAATCTGAATCACCAACGCTAAATTTGTTTGGACAGTGTCCCTTTAAGAGATTTAAAGAGTGTATTTACTTCTCTTCTTATCTTGACATACTTTGCTTGAAAAGCATATCGAGATAGGCTCAGTAGATGAAGATTGGTGGATGCACAGAGATGCCTTATGTGATTGGCTCAACCATGTGCATTAAAATTTCTTCTGTTGAGGATATCTAAATACTAAGATAAATTGATTTACATTTTAAAGTCTAAACAATTTTCTATCTCTACAGATCATTAGATACAATTGTTTGGTTGTAATGTCTATTTAAAAATAAAGACGCCATTGCACAATAACATATATGAGCACTTCAGACAAATACAAGCTCGAGGTTTATTTACTAATAACAAACAAACCTGTAGTTTAACATTTATAAACAGATTATCCAAGTTACTGACATTATAACCTGAATTTGAACATTCAGAAATATTGCGTGGGAAACGCATCTTGAAACACCAGATTAGCATCTTTAAACATTAGAGTCTAATGTCACGCAATAGCACACAATCAATGTGCATCATGAAATACATTTAATAGAGCAATATCAATACTTCACAATAAGTAAAGAAATGGATTTTATGAACAATAAAGACATACAATATTAAATGTGTATTTGTATTAAAGAAACAGACCATTATTAAACCGAGAAATGTCTACAACATTTAATAATGTGACAGTATTAGATTTTAAAGAGAATTTAATCATTAATATTTAACGGATCACGGATATTAAATCTGCGTCACACATATCCGCATGACAGGCCCATGAGTTACAAATAAGTCTACATGAAAAATGAAGTTACAGCACCACCAGGAGGTATGTGTAAGGAAGTTACTAAGATATGAAACATTAAGTTCATCACACAAACACAACTTGAGTCAGGATGGTCTCACAGACATTCTAACAATATTTCAAACTTTTATCCAATCAGATGTACAGATAACTTGTCCCATGGTGCATCTCATGTTTACTTCACCATATAAAAGTCCATTACACGTTGCCATCTTTGTCAGTTCTCTAATGCCTGCAGGCAGTATATAATATTTTTCAAAAATTATATTCGACAACCCAGCAGGCATGTCAGCTCCCAGGTTCACCAAGGAGGAGAGCGCTGCACTGGTCCACGCCGTCAAGGACTTTTATCCCCAGCTGTTTGGGAACAAGAGGAGGTTGACAGATGCGCATGTTAAGAAGGCCCTCTGGGAGTCTATCACCAATGCGGTTAGATTGGTGTGTGACATCCAGAGGAGCCAGGATCAAATCATGAGGAGATTCGGAGATTTGAGGTTGCGGTTAACAAAAAAAGTCAACCTCATAAGGGACTGGGTACAAGCCCGTAAAAGAGGGGGCAAAAGAGAGGCCCCGCGGAAACTGTACCTACTCCCTTATGAGGTGACTTTATGCGAGCTCCTCAATCTCCGGGTCCCCAAAAGATTTAGATCCTCGCCATCCTCGGCCTCCTCTTCTTCCCTCCCAGCTGCGGGATCTGAAAGTCCTGACGCAGGGGCCAGGGCAGCTGCTTCTCCGTCCGGTGGCCTGGGAGGAGATGGAGAATCTGAACCAGGTAATTATCCAACTTCATATAATATCTTAATATTTTTTTTTTTAAAAATGTGTATATAGTCAGATACTAAACCTATACAGATCTCACAACATACACTACATATGATGTTTAGATATCTGATTTTATATTAGTGACACATGAAATAGGAATGATGTTTCTTGCGCTCTACAGAATATGCGTCACAGAGCGAAAATGGAATAGCGCATACACGTTAACATGGGTTAGCTGTAAGTGGCATTGCTTTATACATGTTGGTCAAATGACGGATGCGTAATTCCGCATGGAATCATTGCGCAATGATCGCGAAAATGGAATTTCGCATACACGTTAACATGGGTTTGCTGTAAGTGGCACTGCTTTATACATGTTGGTCAAATGACGGATGCGTAATTCCGCATGGAATCATTGCGCAATGATCGCGAAAATGGAATTTCGCATACACGTTAACATGGGTTAGCTGTAAGTGGCATTGCTTTATACATGTTGGTCAAATGACGGATGCGTAATTCCGCATGGAATCATTGCGCAATGATCGCAAAAATGGAATTTCGCATACACGTTAACATGGGTTAGCTGTAAGTGGCATTGCTTTATACATGTTGGTCAAATGACAGATGCGTAATCCTGCATGGAATCATTGCGCAATGATCGCGAAAATGGAATTTCGCATACACGTTAACATGGGTTTGCTGTAAGTGGCATTGCTTTACACATGTTGGTCAAAATGAAATGTGAATTATTATATATGTGAAGAATACAGTATTCTTATTTTCAATATTATACATAATAAAAAAAGAAGAATCCAAATAAATTATAACATATGCCCATCAATTGATGAGAATGAAATAACACCAAAAAATAATTAAAGCTACAGTAAACAAAACAACTGATTGAAAATAAGAGTACAGGATATATTTATCATGAATTGAATTGAGGAAACAATTAACTCATGGGACTACCAAAGGATTAATATTTTTAAATTGATTTGCTAATAATGTAAAGATTTTAAACATGGCATGATTTGTATTAATGATATCCAATCCTCATTTAATATATTACAGATCTGGATGTTGGTGCTGGATCCTCAAGGCAGGGCTTGTCACAGTATGGTATGTCTCATTTTAATTGACATTTGTCTTAGAAACATGGACAGAACATTACATACTAAATCCACATTGTTCAATATTTATATATATCTGCAAATGGATTTTAAAACTTTTTGCAAATAAGAATAAATAAAACAAAAAAATAGGATTACATTGTAAGACTACTCTGATTTTTTTTTGAATTTAAGATATCCCATCTATTCTGATGTCTTAATTTTAATGTCAGATTCTTTGAATGTCCAATTTATATTCTTCCCTTGTGTATTGCTTAATCTTATTTGTATACATTTTTAAATAATACACACAATTTTGCATATGTTTAGATTTTAAAAATATAGATTCAATTTTTGAAATTGATCACGTCATTTAAGGGACATGCCAACTACATTTTACATAGAATTATTTTTAAACGTGATTTTATTGTTTTGTTTAAACATTTTATGAGCTACATTGGTTCAGTCTATTGTTTTATTTCATAAACAAATTAATGGATATTGGTTTAGGTTAAACAATGCATTACTGGTATTATCCGGCTGTTTTGCTATGCATAAATTGACATATTTCCAAAAGTTAAAATCATGTGTTCAGATAACAGTAGTACATAGTTTAAAAAAGTATACAATTACACATTTAGAGCTTCATGTTCCTTTAATAGATGAAAATTAAATAATTCTTAGGATATCCTTAAATAACATATTAGATTGGAATTGCATGCTCAATCCCATTCATTACATCAACATATGGAGTAGAAAATTCATTAACAACAACATTGTCAAATCAATATAATTTTATATTAAAGGGATACTGATCTAAAATTATTAATGTTGTCATTCAGATAGAGCATGCAATATTAATCAACATTTAAATATAATACTATAATCATATGTGAAATATTCAATTGCTAAATGTATTTTAAAATCAAGAATGTACGTTTATCTGCAGCTCAATTTTGGTTGACCAACCTGGGTTTTGATTGATGATTAGTGGATACCTTCAACAAACAATATTTATTGAATCCAATATTGCTTATCTGCCTTTAAGATTAAAATGTAGCAACATTCAAATTATAATAGGAGTCAATGTTAAATCATTTGGAACAGTTTGAACAGTGAAATCAATGATTGAAATAAATCATGTCAGTGTCCCTTTAATAAACAATAGATTCATTCATCTTTACATTTTTTGGATTAGACAATATTGATAAATAATTCACATATTCACTGTTGGAGTTACTTTATAGATATCAGCATACTCTAACAGCACCATGATTACATATTTGTACTAATCAATTTGGTTTTGTATTGTGATAAATATGTGTTGTGTCCTAAACAAGATTACTGTACATTGCACAAATGGCTCGATGTGCCACATGTCTTTGTTTATATTTGTCAACAGCTGTTATTCAAAATGTGGTTTGTGTGTATTCTTTTAAGAACATTGATCAATGGGTATATTTAGATATGCAATAGCATCGTATGAGATGAGTTTGATGTCTAATATAGTCAGAAATTAAACATATGTTCAATACATCATTTTTAACAGAATCCCCTTGATTCAATCAAGCATTTGTTTGTTTAATGACTGCTCTATTCTTCACATTTTCAAGTTGATTATTCTTAAAATTCGCTACAGGTGTGATTTAGTGCTATCCCAAATGTGTTCACTAATATATATCTATATCATTCATAGAGAGAGTTGGTGTGGGGAGCCCACAGGAATCCAGCAGTGACACAGAGCCACCTTTGCGGTCTCCTGGTAAGTCCATTGACTCATTTATATGTCATTGAAGGTGTATTGGTAATCAATATTATGAGCATGATTCTGATGAAGCATAACATTTGAAACAAACATATAATTTACTCCTCTGATTATATATTAATTTTCTTTGAAAATTGAAAGATTAATAATTAAAACTTTCTTAGTCTACACCTTTGTTATTCAGAAGATGTATAGCATATGTTTGTTTCCATGTTCATTTTTGACAACAGTCATCAAGTGATATACACATGAGAAATCTTAAATGTTCTATGTACTATGCTTTTATGATTTTAAAATTAATACAAACAATACATTGAAAATCTGAATCATTGAGAATAACAAATCAAATGTCATTTGTATGCTCCATCAAAATGATGTAAATCATAACTTTGGGTGTGTATATCCTTAATGCAACATTGATGTGTGTCTTTGATCAACAGTAACATATGTTATAATATCTGATCTTAACGTGTACACAACATGTTATGTTTTACAGAGATTGATTTAACATGTGTGACGGAGGAGGAAGAGGCTGCCCTGGAGTCTGATGGTATGTGAAATATATCTATCATGTTTCCAACATGTTGCTTTATTGGAAATCATTTTATTGAAGACATTCAAAGTCTACAGCTTTTGCACTTTAAAAAGGAATATTATTTGTCTGTTCAAATACACTACTGCCCCCTTTCTATATCAGGCAGCATGAAAATATGTTTTTTTTTATTATAAATTTATAATTCATGCCATCATTATGTCACATGCATATTCCAGGCCAAAACACAATAATAATGTTATAATTGTACAGACAGTCACTGATATTCATCTGAGTGCCTATATGCATACCATATCCTCATTTCATAATTATTTAGAAATTCTAACACACTTCGAAGTATATTGAAAACATAATAAATTTGAAATGCGTTGATTTGATTTCATGATGTATGAGATGTTAATATATTTGGATTATTTTTTTCAGATGGATCCTCCACCTCTGGTCATCTGGTCTCCGCCCCTGCCCAGTCCCCTGACCAGTCACAGACCCCTGCCCATGCCCAGACCCCTGCCCAGACCACTGCCCAGGCCCAGACCCCTGCCCAGGCACAGACCACTGCCCAGGCCCAGACCCCTGCCCAGGCACAGACCACTGCCCAGGCCCAGACCCCTGCCAAGACACTGACTCCTGCCCATGCCCAGACCCCTGCCCAGGCCCAGACCCCTGCCGGCCCTTCACATTTGTCATTTCCTGTCCCTCCCAAAAAACGCCCCTTCCCTGACCCTCCCAAAACACGCCCCTTCACCCCCCTTCGCCGCTCTCCCCGTACTATGGGCCGTACAGCTGCCCAGACCCCAACTCACCACTCCCCAGCTGTACGGCCTACCCCGGAGCAGCAGCTCATCCCTCCCCAACCCAATCCCATCCCTCCCCAACACAATCCCATCCCTCCCCCCTGTCTCAACCTTCATTGTCCTGGGTGTCGGATTGTCCTTCCCAGGCACAGCTGTAAGTATCTTTCAAAATCCACATTATAAGATACTTAAAGGTACACTGAAGGAAAATTGTTTCTATTGTGATGCAAATAGAGCATGCAATGTTAATCAAATTTATAATTTACTACTCTTATGAATTATTCTTCATTCTCTTGCTATCTTTATTGAAACAAAGAAATGCCTAGAATTAATTTTAAATTGAAAATAATTGTGGACATCATTTCTTTATTGTTGGATGAATGTATCCATCAACCAGCAGGGACAACCAAAGTTGATAAACAAATATGGCCTGCCCTATAAACCTACATTCTTGCATTCAAAATCTAGCTAGAGAATTCTAACATTTAAAGAATATGTGTAATTGTGTCATATTTGTAATGTCATGCTCTATCTGAATCAGTCAATTAAATATTTAGGTTCAGTGTCCCTTTAATTTGATATCACTACATATACCAATCACCACTACTTGGATCCAACAATTTATGTACAAATGTTGATACATTATCTCTTGTCTAACCCAGTGGGAATGTAATTTCTTCAGGTTGCTATGTTTACACAGCTTGTCCTCAACGCCAAAATGTTTAAGGATAGGTGTGCCTACCACAGTATAATTAAAATATTTAAATTGCTAATGTAAGTACAATGTAAATCCTTTAACAAGATTTGATACACTCAAGCTGTATAAGTGGATCATCGAAAACCAATTAAAGGGGACAACATGTTTGAGTAAACTGTCCCTTTAATGATTTCGGTCAGTCTGAATAACATATTTAATGTGTAAAGAATCAATTTAAACAAATTGATGTAAAGAATGATTTGTCTTTATGATGACAATGTATCTTTGCTTATTTTCTCGTCTATTGTGTAATTATCCTTAATATTTGATTTATTCTTTATTTTAGGCTGTGAATCAGCATGGCTCATGCTAGAAGGTATAGCACGAGTAGAGCAGGCCGTGTTGAGGAACGCAGCTGTCCTGAGAGGGATGAACGACACCATGCAGGCCCAGCTCCGGGTTCAGGATTTGACTCTGCGGCAGATCATGCTATTAAATTCAAGGCCTGAATCCGGAGCTGGACATGCACAGGACGATGAAGAGGATGACCAGTAAGTGGAGGATCTGGAGATGCTCCAAGGGCGCAGATAAGAATCCTCCATCCACATCTTTTTGTTATAGTTGCCATTTGGCCTTTTTCTAAGTTTATTGTTGTGCCTGTTGCACTCTTTTACCTTGTCATATGTCTCCAATGGGGCTATGCTGGCCCTTGGCAACTCTCTTCATGGACTGTGATACCTTGTCATATGTCTCCAATGGGGCTATGCTGGCCCTTGGCAACTCTCTTCATGGACTGTGATGCACTGTGTTACCTTGTCATATGTCTCCAATGGGGCTATGCTGGCCCTTGGCAACTCTCTTCATGGACTGTGATGCACTGTGTTACCTTGTCATATGTCTCCAATGGGGCTATGCTGGCCCTTGGCAACTCTCTTCATGGACTGTGATGCACTGTGTTACCTTGTCATATGTCTCCAATGGGGCTATGCTGGCCCTTGGCAACTCTCTTCATGGACTGTGATGCACTGTGTTACCTTGTCATATGTCTCCAATGGGGCTATGCTGGCCCTTGGCAACTCTCTTCATGGACTGTGATGCACTGTGTTACCTTGTCATATGTCTCCAATGGGGCTATGCTGGCCCTTGGCAACTCTCTTCATGGACTGTGATGCACTGTGTTACCTTGTCATATGTCTCCAATGGGGCTATGCTGGCCCTTGGCAACTCTCTTCATGGACTGTGATGCACTGTGTTACCTTGTCATATGTCTCCAATGGGGCTATGCTGGCCCTTGGCAACTCTCTTCATGGACTGTGATGCACTGTGTTACCTTGTCATATGTCTCCAATGGGGCTATGCTGGCCCTTGGCAACTCTCTTCATGGACTGTGATGCACTGTGTTACCTTGTCATATGTCTCCAATGGGGCTATGCTGGCCCTTGGCAACTCTCTTCATGGACTGTGATGCACTCTGTTACCTTGTCATATGGCTCAAATATTCCTTATTTTTACAAGATTATTTATAAACGTTGTTGATGTTTTCTTACATACTAATAAAAGACATGTCATTGCACGATTCTTTGTCCTCATTCTTCATTTTATTGATTGGAAGCTCTAGTTTATCTGGTTGATCCTTAAAGGGACCTACCAAAAATAATGGATTTTAAAGAATCATATATGTAATACATATGTAAATGACTTTAAGATTAACATCTCCAATGTAATTTTATTATTTGTCTTTATATATTTTTCTCAAAGCTTTATCATTGCATGATTATGATTAGCATAGTAATTCTTTTATATATGTATATATAGATTGTTATGTGTGTATATATGTATATTTCAATTTTCACATCCATGTGTGTATTTAGAAACTCTGCATGAATTGATGCACCTTTAACAAATGATCTGAGGATTGATACAATGATATAATCCCTGTAAAGGGTTCATTTTATTGAAATAGTATTGTCTATGTGTATCCTCTTTTTAAAAACAAAATAATGTCCCTTTAAGTGATGGTGAGCACAATTGTTAATGAATGTATTTCCATTTCTAAAGCGTTTTTGTCCTTTTTACATGAACAAGGACATATAATCTTATTAATAAACAATCTTATTGTAATGTTGACAGCACATGTATTTCATTTTCAATTCTATCTTATTGTAAAAGTGTAACCAAATAAATCTCTGTGTGTAATGCGCATATTTTAGATGATGAATATTTTTTAACAAATATGTTAACAAAATACTTCTCCTCCCATATATGGCTATAGGTAGGCTGACCATATTTCAACTTGAATAAATGACACGTTTGATCAATACATGTGTCATTATTGTTATTCCAAAACAATCTAAACATATCTTAAAACATCAATGGCATATGTATTTCTCATGTGTATCTTTTAAATGTTAAAGATATACACCATAGCTATAGTTAAAGGGACAGTCAAGTCCGAAAAGATGATTAATGATTTTGTGACATTCCTAGATAGCAATCTACACACATACTAGTTACTAAAATATAAATATGTTTCTTATTGATATGCCAAGCTGTCAACTGAGTCCTTGTATTGGCTGCAGTTTTTCAGCGATCTCGGATGCGCCATGTTGCTTAAGACGTCACCTGCCAGGCTGTCCAATGATTCCTTGTATTGACTGACGTTCTTACGTGATCAAGAATGTGCCTTTTATTGGATTGCGTTTTGACGCGATCAAGGATGCGCCTTTTTTTGGTTCGCGTTCTTACGTGATCAAGAATGTGCCTTTTATTGGATGGCGTTTTGACGCGATCAAGGATGCGCCTTTTTTTTTTTGCGTTCTTACGTGATCAAGAATGTGCCTTTTATTGGATGGCGTTCTTACGTGATCAAGGAAGCGCCATGTTAATAAAGACGTCACATGCAAAGGTAAAAAAACGTCTGATTGTATTACGTAGTACCGCAATATTTGTTTGTGCACGTTAAACACGTTTGTGAATGAAGCCAGTTTTAAAAACCTTGCGAATATGGATTTTTTGCATCATGTTACATTGTTGACCCGTAGCTGATAAAGACCACCACATTCTCTTTTGCTGGATGTCTGGTTGAATAAACGAACGAAAGCAAAATGTTTTCATGCATATGATATTTCGAGGCAAGTGCAAATCTCTATAGTCCATGTTGTTTAATATGTTTGTCAACAATATGTTCCTTTTTCTGAAAAATGACTGTTGTGTTTAATGTTAAAGATATCTAATTCATAAATATGCTCTATTGTGTTAGAATAAAGTAATCAATATGCATTTATCTTTATCATATGCTAAATATATGATGCCGACTTCTTCTAAATGTAATTTTGTCGTATATTTTATTAAAGGTTCATTAGACACTCACATTATAAATCAAATCTTTTAATTTGTTCTCTAGTTAGATAGTCCATTGTTTAACAAATACACGTTTCATTTTGCTTCTGTTCAAATAAAATGTAAGTAATTTTCAGACTCCTCGCCAAGCCTCTAAGTTTCATGTGAGTACCATCTCCAGCTTTCTCCTGTTTTGTGTATGATGGTGTATTGTCTTGTTTTACATTTGTAATGGGGGTTCATCTATATTTTCAATAGAGCTAACCCGATTTTCTTTGAAAGTGTTTAAAGCTTTGTAATATTGATATCAGTATATGTTAATCTTGTTGTTTCTAGTAGTGTATATTACATACAGTTCTGTTAAAAATATAGTATACTGTCCCTTTAATGCAAATGTTTATTTTTGTATCATGTATGAGTTCCACATTGGTTAATCTCCAAATATATTATTGTTAGCATATTTTCACCCCCCACTCCTAAAAGGACTTTAAACCATATTCATTGTTAAAACAAATGTCTTTATAAAAATAAATTAACACAATAATGTCTCTTTAAGAAAATAGTCTTTATTTAACACTTCAATATAAATCTGATTTCCAAATTTATTGTTTGAACAAGTACATGTAGATATACCAACAATCTTCAAATATATGTTAGCATATGTAATTTTGTTAAAGGGACAGTTTAGAAAACAAATAATGTTTTGCATTATTCTAAAAGTCAATTTTGTAATATCAATGATATCAAATGTTTCTCACCAATTAATCATTTGTCTGTGTTTATTTTAATTTGCGAGCTAAACCTATGAGGTTCGTGTGCTCATTTCTTCGAGCTTGAAGAGTGCATGTAATCATTATACAATTTGACCACTAGAGGGCATTTGGATAGCATTTGTATATGTAAAACCTTGTGCTCATACAGCATATTATTTACCATGTATTGATCATTGATATCTAAAATGTTGTTATGTCAGAACAACAAATAAGTGGTCATTTTTCATAGTCATAGATACAAGGGTAAGCACATAAGTCACACGTATTTCTCCATGTTTTGTTGTTTCCAACTTGATAATGCGTAATACAGTGTTTTCTTTGTAATCAATAATTTTCTGACTGTCCCTTTAAGCTGTGTTATTGGCATTCAAACAGTAATATGCCATCATGGATAATTGTAATGGTAATTTTGTTTGCGATTCGGGAAAAAGTTTGGACATCACATCACAGAAACCAATCAATATCATGAACAAGGATAGGTATGTGATGATGTGGTTTTCACACACTTATAACCCACACTCTGCAAACAATCTGCCTCCATGGACCCGGTCCCATAGAAGTAGATTAGATACAGAGTGTGGTCCACAAGTGTATGAAAACCACATCATCACATACCTATCCATTACACATTAAATAAAAAAAACATTAAACATGAAAACAAATACTTACTTTCTCTTCCTTCCCCTCTTCCCACGGGGCTGAGGCTCTGGGAGGGGCAACTGCCGACTCTGACGAGTTCTCCTTGGAGATGTTGTGGGAAGAGTGGAAGGAAGAGTACTGGGACGACCAAGGTGAGGAGGAGAAGATGGCTGAGGAGGAGAAGATGGCTGAAGAGGAGAAGATGGCTGAAGAGGAGAAGATGGCTGAAGAGGAGAAGATGGCTGAAGAGGAGAAGATGGCTCGGCAGGAGAAGATGGGCCGGCAGGAGAAGATGGCCCGGCAGGAGAAGATGGGCCGGTAGGAGAAGATGGGCCGGCAGGAGAAGATGGCCCAGCAGCAGGAGGCCCAGCAGCAGGAGGCGGACCAGGAGGCAGACCAGCATGCGCCTCCCGGAAAAAATTAAACATCTCTTGGTGTAGATTAATGATTCTGTTTTGGCCTTGTTCTATTTTATTAAGTATGTTTATTATTTGGTTTTGGCCTTCAATTATTTGGTTTTGTCCATCAAGAATTCGAGTTCAGCCTTCGATATTTTGTATCCGGGAGTTACGCATCTGGTCTATGTAGTCCAGTAGAACCCGCACCTCCGCTATTTCCTCTTGTTGTGCTTGGCGGGGTACCCGTGGCACGGCGGGGTGCCCATGCACGGCGGTGTGCGGGTTCTTGAGGGGCCTCTGGTTCCGCGGCCTCCTCCTCTGCTTCCGGGGCCTCTTAATCTGCTTCTGTGCCCTCTTCGTCACGGGGGGCCTCTTCCCTCCGAAGTGGAAATTCCTCCCCACCACTATCATCCCGGGGAGATGGAGGAGGCTGTATTTGTTGTGCTGCCTCCTCCCCAGACTCTGTTTATTTAAAAAAATAAAAATTGTATATATTAGCATATTTGCAAATGAAGCTTTAAATGAGTTAGCTTACGATACAATTACAAATGCAGAATCATTAATCCACTTTGAAATCTAACAATCAATACGATTTCCGCATTTTCTAAACCGTGTTTGTGATATCTCTGGTCAATCTGAATGTTTTAGCGTTTGTTTTCAGTCTGTTTAAATGCACACCTAACCTATAGCCTAGATACTGATGTAACCGCAAAGTAATTGAATGCGTGTAAACAACGTTATAGCATTAATCTGATCCTTAAAGGGACATGAAACCCAATGTTTTATCTTTCATGATTTAGAAGCATACATTTATAATCAACTTTCTAATGTACTTTTCTTATCTAATTAGCTTCATTCTCTGGATATTCTTTGCTGAAAAGCATATCTAAATATGCTTAGAAGATGCTGATTGCTAGCTGAATATAGCTGCCTCCTGTGATTGTTTCACCGTGTGCATGGCTATTTCTTCATTAAAATATATCTCAAGAATGATTCAAATTAGGTAATATAAGTACATTTGAATGTTTTGTCAAATTGTATTCGCTACCTCAATCATGAAAGTAAAGGTTTGCGTATAGTGTCCCTTGAAATACATTCGTATGTGAATTTATTCTTCAATGAGCTTACCGTCAGATGAGAATGGCAGGTTCCCGGTATCAATTCCTCCGATACCGACTACATCCACCTCGGAGATGCTGGGCCGCAACATTTCCTCCCATCGGCAGTACTCTATTTCCAGGGCAGGGCCGCCACCGGTTCCTGCGGAATGTCGGGCCTTCAGGCTTAACTTTTTCTTGAGATCCATCTTACAGTCCCGGTAGCGATGTTTTATAGAGTCCATATCTCTGTTCCGGCCACCCACTGCATTGACTGCATTCCTTATTTCATTCCAGAGCCTCCTCTTCTCAGTCGGGGTAGTCTTCTGGTGCTGCAGCCTCCTATACCTGGCCATATAGGCCTCTACGAGGGCCTCCTTCTCCTCCATCGAAAACCTTGCCTCCCTAGTCGCCTTGGCCTTCCCCTGTGATGATGCCCTCTGTTTCCCGGACTGTGAAGCCCTACTCTGTCCGCCACTGGGCCCAGCCACTTGTTCATCTTGAACCAAGTGGCTGGGTCCACCCACCGCTTCCACCCCCGCTTCCTGCCCCCCTTCCTGCCCTGTTCCTCTCCCCCTCCCTCTCCTCGCCCCTCTACCTCTCCCCTGCCTGCCCTCCATCTGTTCCCTAAACTAAACCCCAAATAATCAAACAAAAGGTGAGTGTGATGAAATGAAAGGGGGTTAAAATAAAGAACTAAAAAGACAAAAAAAGTGCTGAAAGTGTGAGAGGGATCTAAAAAAACAAAGAGGGTAAGGAGTATTTAAATAAGCCAAAAGAAGAAGAAGACTAAAAGGAGGATATGTAAACTAAATGTAACTAGGGGATGGGGATGGGATGGGTATGGGGTATGGGATAAGAGTAAATGGGATGAAAGGGAATGGGACTACAGGGAATGGGGTATGGAGTGTAGTATGAGGGGGTATGGGGTATGGAGTGTATGTAGTGTTATTGATAAGTGTATGTATGTATTGAATGTGTTTGCGTGTAAATGTGTTAAATGTACAGAAAAATCACTCGCTCGCTAACTCACACTACTACTAATTCTCACTAACACACTACTACTAATTCTCACTAACAAACACTCCCACTAACTCTCACTAACTCACGCTCCCACTAAATGACTCACACTAGCACTAACTCTCACTAACAACTGTCACTAACAACTCCCACTCCCACTAACTCACTCACGCTCCCACTAACTGACTCTCTCCCACTCCCACTAACTCCCAATAACTCACTCACGATAACACTAACAACTGACTCTCTCACGCTAACACTAACTCACTCACAATAATGCACAAACTCTCTAATCTTAAACCTCCAATCTCCAAAGACCCACCAGCAACACAGTCAAAGAAGCCATGCTTGTGTGGTGCTTATATACCCTGTGTAAATGTTTAATGATGTACCAATTTCCGTTGTAAATTGTGTTCAGGTGTGCTTTATTAGCAATTAATATTAGTGCAATGTGTATTAGTTGTGTGAATTTGCGCATGCTCATTTGGAGTTAGTATTTGTGGAATGTGTAGAATGCGATGATGTCATAGTGCTCGTTTTCTCTAACATTGTCCAATAGTATTCTGTTTAAATGTGAATTTGCGATGGTGTGTTATTAGTGAAGTGTTGTTTATGTATGTTTGTCCTAATATATAGTGATATTGAATGCGATTATTTTTCTAGTGTATGTATATATTTTTTATTCCTTGTTGTTATTTTGCGAATTTCCGCATCTTAAAGTATATGCGTATTCCCTGTATTAAATTTTATTAAAAATCCCCCCGCTTCTGAATGTGTAATGCTTGTGTGCTTTGTTGATTGATTGTTGTTGTGACATTTGCGGCGTGTTATTGTTGTGCATGCTGTGGTATGCGTCATATGACCGAGCTGTGCGTATTTCTCGCGAGATCGAGTGTTAGGTGAAAAAAGCAATTTTTTTGCTTTTCCATTGATCTCTATGGGAGACTGTCTAACGCGGGCAGGATTCCGCGTGTGACATACACGCGTTAGGAGCATCGTTAGATGGTCTTTTTTGAACTCTAAATACCAGAGTCAAACAATGCCGTGCGTTAGACATAAACCACGCGTAGCGTTAGCAGCCCATCTACCGCCAAACTCCAAATCTAGCCGATTGTGAATTAGTATATGGAAATAAAGGGAAAACATAAATGAATTCCTCTAAGGTCTCTTAATTCTTTATAAAAGGCAGGGTGCAGTACTGGGTGTAAAAATGAATTTGTAAGTAATATTCTGCGGAATCTGTTGGCGCTCTACAAATAACCGATAATATTATGACTTTAATGGCTAAAGGCTTAAAAATCACTAGCATGTGATGTGAGGGGAAAGGAAGTGTTGCTTTTTAAATCTCATCAGCAGTGAAACTTGCAGTTGATTCACTCATGTACTTTTGTTCACGTTTGTTAGAACAGGTCCAATATATACACAGCACCACCACATAGTGCAATTATGGAGCTTCATTAATGAAAGATAACAACAATGTGATCATTAGAGATAGATAGACAGAGAGACAGACAGATATATATATAGATAGATAGATGATAGAAAACTGACAGCTATGTGCTAATATTTTACATTAACAAGAGAGTAAGTGTATGCCACGGCTTTGGGGACAATGCTGATCCATAATGCATTGCAACACATTGTTTACTGGGAACTAGGGGGTTTTCTCTAACCCTATAGATACATTTTAAATGGTGCTAAAATAATAATAATATTTTAAAGTCACCTCAACTTCACAGTTTTCAACAGTAATTTTAGAGGTCTGACAAACAAAGAATAAGCCAGATGTGGACTAAACAATTCAGAGGATTTGTATGGGAAAAAATTAATGTATTTCTAAATCCTGCATTGTGCCTTTAGAATTTACATATATTTGGAAGTCCCATTTTCACCCAAAAAATTTGCATATTTTTCTCTATGTAACATGGAACTATTACAGGGCTTTTAGGCCTGGAGTTAAATGTTAGCATGACTGCCTATTATCCCGTAGCAAGAGATGTCTTATCTTTCCTGAAAGAAATAACGACCCCTACCATTCCAAACCAGTATTGCAAAAGATCTGGTGGTCAACTTGGCTTGACGGAAACAGAAGTTATGAAGCAGCGGTCTGAAGACCGCTGCTCCATAACCTGTCCGCCTGCTCTGAGGCAGCGGGCAGAAATCAACCCAGTCGGGTTGATTGACACCCCCTGCTAGCGGCCGATTGTCCGCGAATCTGCAGGGGGCGGCATTGCACCAGCAGTTCACAAGAACTGCTGGTGCAATGATACATTGTATCATGCTACATAAATTGACCCCTGGTATTTATTTCACTTAGGATCAGAGCTAGATTTACACCAATGGAGCGTCTAGGCTCAGGTTTAACTATATGTTGTAAGTTTAACCAGGTCTATCAAAGAGGGCACTCAAAATAAATTACAACAAGCACCTACAATAGTAGTAGATAAAACATAAAATAAAACAGTCCCAAAATTAAAAGAGTTTAAAGAATTCTGGGATCAAAAGGCAGCACTCCAGATCCAAAACAATCAGCAAATAATCATCCTGTAAAAGATAAGCAAATGTGCTTATCTTATGTGCAGCAAGATCACCACTCACAAAGGTAAACAAATGCTAAAAGTTTAATCACATGTAAGATGCGACAATGTGCAACAGGCAAGACGAGACTTCTGAGCCACCTGGCAGGTTCACCTCACTTGCAATGCCAACGTTACACCACTACTGGTGGGATGGTCTTTGTAACCGATTCACAGCCAGAAAGATGGCACACCAATGATAGGAGTGCTCACAGGATACCGTACAGGGCCTTCACTGTTACGGATTTGGGACACCAAGCAGGAGCTGGACCCTCGTACCACAGGGAAGGGCAATAGGTGAAGAAAGAAAATGTCCCAAAGCTTCTAGGGAACAGAGGTAGTGATAGTAAAACAGTTATTAAAATCATCTAAAACAGCAATGCATTTTTAAGCACTAGGTGCCGTTTAACCAGGCTATTCAAACTCTGCAATACGCTCACTTAAATACTTCAAACCACCAATGAAAAAAGAAGTGCTAAAGACACACCATAATCTGTCACATATAATCAAAGAGGAGATACAAAATAACTGCACAAATGGTTAGTGTAGTAAATATACAATATAACCACCATGTACATATAAAATCAAAATAGACTATTACAAAGGCTCTCTCGTCTGTGGCCATTGAAATAACCACTCTCATATAACCAACCGTGGGCCAGATTATGAGTGGAGATCTATTTTGTGCTTTCTCTTGCGCGCTAATTGCGCTAGAAGTATGTTTTTTGTGTGTGTCGAGTTGCGCTCGTATTACAAGTTGAAAGTAAAAAGTTATCGCAAAAAGCTGAAGTTAGAATATTGCATGCGCAATATACTATTCCCCCATAGAAGTCAATGGAGCAAAAAACCTAACACCCTACTCGCGCGCTAACCCGAACATTCCAATGTTCTTCACATAGCAGCGTATGTTCTGTTTATTCAGAAATACATATTTCTACATATATCTGATGGTATTTTGGTACAATATATATCTATACCTATACATAATTATAAATAGGTTTAGATATATACAGATACAGTATATGTAGGAATATCTATTGAGAGATATTTAGAACATTGGAATGTGAAATATTTACAGTAAATGCATAGTTAAAGCCTTTATTATATATGAATATTGCATAAATATGCTTTTACATGTTTTCAACTACTTGACAGTAAAGGTCTCCAATGCAATTCTATTAATGTCAATATATGTACCTATGTATTCATGTACCGGTATTTATATGTCTATAAATACATATATATATATATACAGTGGATATAAAAAGACTACACACATATTATTTTAGTTTTTTATTTTTATTTCCCTTTACCTAAAAGATTTCAGTTTTTTTTTCAACTGAGTTGTACAGTTTATAGGTCACATTAAAGGTGGAAAAAGTTCTGAAATGATTTATCTTTGTCTCATTTTTTTACATCACAGAAACCTGACATTTTAACAGGGGTGTGTAGACTTTTTACATCCACTGTATATTTATATATATATATATATATATATATATATATATATATATATACATCTTTAGACATGTATATGTATGTATCTCAATGTTAAAGCCCTTTGCATGCTAAGACCTCATATTTTTAAGCCCTTATAACTTTTGTGTGCAATATTTTTTTGAATATTTTTTATTAGTGTGATTATGAATGTAACTGTATTGTGTAATGTATTTTGATCTGTTTTGTGACACTTTTAGTTTCACAAAACAGTTAACCAGAGCACTGAGGTTGCAGCAACCATTCTTGCGTAAATCGCGATTGCCATCACACTTTCACACTTACTTTGAACATCTAATACCTTCACACAAACGAATGCGAAAACCCGATATTCTTTGCGCGCAAACGTTAGCGCTCCACTTGTAATCTGGACCTGTATTTGTTCACTAATATATATATATTCAGATATATATCTTTGTAAGGAGACCTATATGTTTCCCAGTAAAAATTCTGATTGCACAAAGTAGTCAAATAAACATAGAATGTAAGCTGATAGAAAGAGTATTGAAAAGTTTTTTTTTATCAATTAAACAGCCAGAAAGGCACCCAAGTGACAGAATGTGCCCCTAGGCTAAATACTGTCTGTGGTACCTGTCACAGGATAATTTCCTCACATAAAGTGGATAAATACAGTTGCTGTCAAGATAATGAACAATTTAAACACATTACAATTATTTTTTATTTTTTTTTAAATTCTGTTTTTATTGAGGGAAACAAAGACAACATCGCATCTCATATCATAGTATACAATCAATGAACAGTAATCTTAAGTGAACAGCAATCTTAAGTTACAAACGCTTACGTAGGCGGTTAATAGGCAGTACATTCTTAATATAAATATCATTGTAAAGGAATTATGTAAACTATTCATATCTAGATTAGCATTTATTTACATAGCAGTCTTAACATTGTAGATTCAATTCTTATCTATACTAAAATATTGCAGACAGAATCTTTCTAGCCACCCATATAACCAAGTAATGGGTGACGTTGTGTTAGCTAGGTTTATGGTTAGGGCTAGGGTAATTCCTAACTGGCATTCAAGCTAGAGTTAGGGCTAGGGTACAACCTTAAACATATTTAACATTTTATTCAAACCAAAGGAAAAGAAAAAAGCAAAAAACTAGCAAGTTTTGTTGAGGGTTACCCAGACAGCCGATTTCTTGCTAGATTCCCTATTCACTGTTCACAATTATTCATTCATAATCAGGTGTGTTTTCCTTTTCCCACAGGTGGGCAGGGCCGGAAGGTAGCGTGCTTTAGGCTTTACGGTGTTCGATCAGATTTTGCTATCTTGTCAGAATAGGCTACCTCTGACTGCGCATGCTCTGTATTATGTAATCACACTCCACATATGTTAAAAAGGAATATGTAGAATGTGATTATGTATCAACAGCATGCGAACTGAGAGGCAGATTCTGACAAGCAAATCCTTTTGGATTTTGCTGCGGCTAGGAAATGTGCGCATGCGTGGTTGAAATTGATATGACGATAATGTAAAACAAAAAAATGTCCATATAAAAATGATATATATATATATTAAATATATACACCTGTGTATATATATATATATATATATATATAATATACATACAGGATACGCTTTCATTGTCACCTTTTTCATCTCTGTGACAAGTGATTTAACTGTGTCCTGTATATATATTATATATATATATATATATATATATATATATATACCCACACACACACATATTTCAGTTTAATATGAACTTTTTATTTGTTTTACAGTATCATCACAATCAATTTCAACAGCACATCCGCACATTTCTTAGCCACAACAAAATCCGACAGGACAACTTCCTTGTCAGAATCTGCTACCTCTCAGTGTGCATGCTGCTGATTTACATAATCACATTCTATACATTCCATGTGGATTGTGATTACGTAATACAAAGCATGTGCAGTCAGAGGTACGGTTACCACATTCTGACAAGGTAGCAAAATCTGATAGAACAATGGGTGATGTTTGTAAGAATACGGAGTTGCAAGTTGGAAATACTAATACAAATGGAGACATACAATATTGTATGTTGAATAAAATGTTAAATATTTTTTCATAATTGTAATTATTTAGTATGTGGTTCAGTACTCAGTGTCTATGCTCTAAATCCTTGCTATATATATACCCTAATGTACTTATACTAGGGTACACCCTCAATAGCATTAATACTAATTTTTTGGGTTAGTGTTGACTGTGGCCACATTATGCCCATGAAAACACTGTGACCATGGTGGCATCCCAGCTGCAAAACTACAGCATCTTAAAAAATTGTTTTTGGGGTCAATTTATAGTAGTGAATAGATTATAATTTCTAGCTGTTTTTCAGCAGTCATTACTCCTAACAGTCCAAGAGGCTGTGCCCTTGATCATTATGTTTTATTCCAGCGCTGAGCAGTGGTCCTGGGATCACAAGGGGGAACACTAGCTAATGGTTTTCTGTTACTGAAGCAGACACCATAAATTATGCAGCTTTAAAAGCAGACTATATCTGCTTAGTAACATCCGAGTTTTGAATATGTCTTGTAAACTTTTTATCTGACACTGACATATTTTTGTGTAACGGCGTAAAATTTATATCCATACAAAGAAAAATGTGAGTCACAGTATGTATTATATCACAAATTATTTTATTAATATGGGCAAGTGAGGAGTTAAATAGAATTGTAAAAGTATACGGTGTGGCAAACAGAATACATAAAAAAAACTTGTGGTACTGGCTAGTCATTCAATTTCAGAATCCTCCTTAAAAAGGTTGAGCAGAGAGGAGGGTCTCGTAGCTCTGTGAAATATGCTGCCCCGTAGAACAGCCAAGGCCTAGTCTCTCTCATTAAAGGTGGGCTGGTAGAGTTACTGTACAGGTAGACAAACGAAGTGATTAGATAATATCAAAACATGTATTAGCAATTCCTGGCTCCATATATGTTGCTTCCTGATCAGTGTAAAACCTATCCCTGTTTAACTGTTTAATAGATTGCAGGCAACAATATTGCTATAAACACCTATAACCATAACAGTTAAAAATGACAAAAAGCATAACTACCTTCGAAGTCAGGGGATGTTTATCTTCAAAATTGTATATTCACATTTTAGTACTAATAAATATATAAATGTTGCCATTGAATGCTGCTGTTGAAAACTACATAAATTACATCAATTTTATTTAGTTTAGCTGTTTATACAGCAGCTAGAATGATCCACCTTAAGTGGGAAAATCTGTGTGGCAGGGGCGGGTTTAGGAGTTAGATGCTAGTTTTTGATTGAGAGTTTACAGGAACTTCTGGGGGATCCTAAATCTTATACCCACTAGCCACCCCAAATATACCTTCCCATTAGCGCTTATAAGAGAAATAAAAAGCTAAGCCATAAACATGCAGGGCATGTATGTACCAGACAGATTTACCCTGAGGTCTTCCCAAGTCCAAGACGGGATGGGGTTGTACACCAGCAGAAAAGTCAAAAAGGTTTGTGGAACAGACTCACTAAGTAATGGGTGGGTGTCAGAGATGTTGGGGGGCTTACGTTGTTATGTGAGGGCGGCGGGCTGTGCCGCAGCTTCCCATTATACATGTGTATGTAGTGTATGAGATGTGGGAGGGGAGAGATGCCACGTGTACAACACACACTTCATTCTGATAGCGCAGACAGTGGGAGCAGCTATGTGATGTATAGGCACATCTGAGGATGCTGGAGTGGCAGAGGTGACTTGTCACTGAAGACGTCAGACATAGTTGCCAACAGTCCCTGATTTCCAGGGACAGTCCCTGGATTTTGTTGTATGTCCCTGGATTTTTTTTGTCCCTGAAAATGTCCCTGAAAATCTCTTTTGCACAACATTTGTTGTTTGCATTTATCTATCTATCTATCTATCTATCTATCTATCTATCTATCTATCTATCTATCTATCTATCTATCTATCTATCTATATATATATATATATATATATATATATATATATATATATATATATATATGCACACACACATACACACACATACATATATACAGATAGATAGATGATAAATAGATATAGTGTATTATTTAAATATAATTCATTCCTAATGGAATATTGTTATTATTATTGAATGGGTTCACATATTATTTGTCTTTCTAATTTTGATGCTGTGTTGTAAAAATAACCATATGCCCAGAATGTGTTCCAGAGACTGGGTAGGTGTAAGAGCTTGGTGCTGTAATCTGTATAATAAACTATGGATAAGTCTAAATTATACTATTACTTTCAAATGGGTGTGTTTTGATTGCAGAACTGAGTGGGTGGAGCAGTTGAACAGTAGGTCGTCAATACTCCAGTAACCCGCTTGCTTGCTCTGCTGCAAAGTGTCCCTGGAATTTGTTTTTTAAATGTTGGCAACTATGGTCAGATTGTTTTTTAGTTATAACAGTCGTTCAAAAACATTTGTTTAGAATTTAATCTAGTCTGTGGTGATGAATATTTTACTTTATTTTCAGAGTTCTGTATGTGGTTTATCAGTGATCGCTATAGTGTTAATAGATATCGTCTATGATGATGATGGTGGTAATTATTATTTTATTGTTATTAAAGGGATACTAAACCCAATTGTTTTCTCTCATGATTCAGATAGAGCATACAATTTTAAGCAACTTTCTAGTTTACATCTATTATCTATTTTGCTTCATTTTCTTAATATTCTTTGCTAAAGTAAAAAGCATATCTAGATAGGCTCAGTAGCCACTGATTGGTGGCTGCACATACATAGATACCTCATGTGATTGGCACACCCATGTGCATTGCTATTTCTTCAGCAAAGGATATCTAAAAAATGAAGCAAATTAGAAGTAAATTGTAATGTTTTTTAAAATGGTATTCTTTATCTGAATCATAAAAGAAAAATGCTGGGTTTAGTGTTCCTTTAACACTTAGAGAAATTAGCCTTCTCTGGCAACCAATGGTAAATTACTGATATTAATACTGCTACTGCTGTGCTACTACTGCTATACAAATCAGCTATAGCTGCCAGGGTACACTGTATTTGCTACCTGATCTTCAGAGACTCTGCATCAACTTTCAGTTAATGGGTTTGCTGATTTGCTTCTGACTTGATTGCTAAGTTTACAAAAACTGTTTTGTACAAGTACATCTATGACATAATATATAGCAAGCTTCTCCAACCTACGTTTATCTCCATACGAGGCTGAAGTTAGCTTTTTATTCGAGCCAGCTTCTTATTCGCTGAAGTTGGCTTCTTATTCAGCCAGCTTCTTATTGTACAACTGATTACAATCAGACAAGAAAACCTGTTAAAACAAAATATCTACAATTATTAAATAAAATAAAAGACTTTCCCAAAACCTAAACAAAATTACATTTTATACAAATACATGTTATATTGCAATAAACAGATGGTAAACAGGGCACAATTTTGGTTATGTTTTGAATAAATAACTTGTATATAAAAAGGGTTTACAACACTTTGGGCCACTGATTTATGTAAGATATATACAGGATGTGAGCCCCTTCACAGAATCCACATGTTTTCAGATTGGCCCAACGGTTTCTATGGCAAACAAACTGGTGCCAATCTTGCCACTTCATATATTTTACCTTTTCTGAATAAGTAACTGATATTTTTAAAGGGTTAAAATCATTTGGGCCACTCATTTCTGTGTGGATATATACAGGGCTTTAGCCCCATCATACAATGCACATGTTTTCAAACTGGCCCAACGGTTTCTATAGCAAACAAACTGGTGCCAATCTTGCCACTTCATATATTTTACCTTTTCTGAATATGTAACTAGTATTTTGCAAGGCTGAAAATCCTTTGGGCCACTTATGTCTGTGTCGATATATACAGGGTGTGAGCCCCTTCATACAATGCACATGTTTTCAGACTGGCCCAATGGTTTCTAGGGCAAACAAACTGGTGCCAACCTTGCCACTTCATATAATTTACCTTTTCTGAATAAGTAACTGGTATTTTAAAAAGTTTAAAATCCTTTGGACCACTCATTTATGTGTGGATATATACAGGGCTTGAGACCCTTCATAGGACAGACCTGTTCTCAGCCTGGCCCAACGGTTTTCATGGCAACTAAACTTGTGCCAACCTTGCCACTTAATATATTTACCCTTTTCTGAATAAGTAGTATTTAAAAGGGTTAAAATCCTTTGGGCCACCAATTTCTGTGTGGATATATACAGGGCATGAGCTCCTTCATACAGTCCACATGTTTTCAGACTTACTGTTCTGAATTTTATGGACTTTATGTTCAAGTTTGTCTATATTGTATGATCTTATATTGCTGAGTTAATAAGAGGCGCCCCCTATGGGATTTTGTGTGTGCTTGGGCACACATTTTTTTCTCCTTTTTTTCTAATGTTTTCAGACAGGCCCAACGGTTTCTATAGCAAACAAACTGGTGTCAACCTTGCCACTTCATATATTTTACATTTTCTGAAAAAGTAACTGGTATTTTAAAAGGGTTAAAATCATTTGGGCCACTCCTTTCTGTGGGGATATAAACAGGTCCTGAGTCCCTTCGTAGGATAGACATGTTCTCAGCCTGGCCCAATGCTGTTTATGGCAAATAAACTGGTGCCAACCTTGCCACTTCATATATTTGACCTTTTCTGAATAAGTAATTGATATTTTGAAAAGGTTAAAATCCTTTGGGCCACTCATTTCTGTGTGGATATATACAGGGCGTGAACCCCTTCATACAATCCACATGTATTCAGACTGGCCCAATGCCTTTTTTATGGCAAACTGGTGCCAACATATAAAACTTCATATATTTTACCTTTTCTGAATAAGAAACTGGTATTTTGAAAGGATTAAAATCCTTTGGGCTACTCATTTCTGTGTGTATATATACAGGGTGTGAACCCCTTCATACAATTCACATGTTTTCAGACTGGCCCAATGCCTTTTTATGGCAAACTGGTGCCAACATATACCACTTCATATATTTTACTTTTTAGAATAAGTAACTTGTATTTTGAAAGCATTAAAATCTTTTAGGCCACTAATTTCTGTGTGGATATATACAGGGCTTTAGCCCCTTCATACAATCCACATGTTTTCAGACTGACTCAACGCTTTCTAGCGCAAGCAAACTCGTGCCAACCTTGCCACTTCATATATTTGACATTTTCTGAATAAGTAACTGGTATTTTAAAAGGGTTAAAATCCTTTGGACCACTAATTTATGTGTGGATATATACAGAGCTTGAGCCCCTTCATAGGACAGACATGTTCTTAGCCTGGCCCAATAGTAAATAAACCTTGCCACCTAATATATTTGCCCTTTTTTGAATAAGTAGTATTTTAAAAGAGTCAAAATCCTTTGGGACACTCAATTCTGTGTGGATATATACAAGGAGTGAGCCCCTTAATACAATTAACATGTTTTCAGACTGGTCCAACGATTTTTATAGCAAACAAACTGGTGCCAACCTTGCCACTCCATATTTTTTACTTTTTCTGAAAAAGTAACTGGTATTTTAAAAGGGTTAAAATCATTTGGGCCACTAATTTATATTTGGATATAAACAGGCCCTGAGCCCCTTCATAGGATAGATATGTTCTCAGCCTGGCCCAACACTTTTTTTGGCAAATAAACTGGTGCCAACCTTGCCACTTCATATATTTTACCTTTTCTGAATAAGTAACTGGTATTTTGAAATAGTTAAGATCATTTGGGCCACTTATTTCTGTTTGAATATATACAGGGTATGAGCCCCTTCATAGAATCCACATGTTTTCAGACTGGCCCAACGGTTTCTAGGACAAAGAAACTGGTGCCAACCTTCTCACTTATTATATTTTTCCTTTTGTGAATAAGTAGTATTTTAAAAAGGTTAAAATCCTTTGGGTCACTCATTTCTGTGTGGATATATTCAGGGCCTGAACCCTTTAACATGATAGACATGTTTAGCAAACAAACTGGTGCCAACCTTGCCACTTCATATATTTTACCTTTTCTGAATAAGTAACTTGTATTTTGAAAGGGTTAAATCATTTGGGCCACTAATTTCTCTGTGGACATATACAAGTTCTGAGCTCCTTCATAGGATAGGCATGTTCTCAGCCTGGCCCAACACTATTTATGGCAAATAAACTGGTGCCAACATTGCCACTTCATATATTTTACCTTTTCTGAATAAGTAACTGATATTTTGCAAGGGTTAAAATCTTTTGGACCACTCATTTCTGTGTGGATATATACAGGATGTGAACCCCTTCATACAATCTACATGTTTTTAGACTGGCCCAATGCCTTTTTATGGCAAACAAACTGGTGCCAAACTAGCCACTTCATATATTTTACCTTTTCAGAATAAGTAACTTCTATTTTAAAATGGTTACACTTATTTATGTGTTAATATATACAGGGCTTGAGCCCCTTCATAGGACAGACCTGTTCTCAGCCTGGCCCAACAGTTTGTATAGCAAGTAAAATGGTGCCAACCTTGCCGCTTAATACATTTGCCCTTTTCTGAATAAGTAGTATTTTAAAAGGGTTAAAACCCTTTGGGCCACTTATTTCTGTGTAGATATATACAGGGCATGAGCCTCTTCATACAATCCACATGTTCTCAGCCTGGCCCAACGCTGTTTATGGCAAACAAAATGGTGCCAACCTTGCCACTTCATATATTTTACCTTTTCTAAATAAGCAACTGGTATTTTGAAAGGGTTAAAATAATGTGGGCCACTCATTTCTGTGTGGATATATACAGGGCATGAGCCCCTTCATACAATTCACATGTTTTCAGACTGGCCCAATGGTTTGTAAGGCAAACAAACTGGTGCCAACCTTGCCATTTCATATATTTACAATTTTCTGAATAAGTAGGTGGTATTTTAAAAGGGTTAAAATCCATCCTTTGGGCCACTCATTTATGTGTGTCTATATACAGGGTTTGAGCCCCTTCATAGGACAGACATGTTATCAGCCTGGCCCAACTGTTTCTATGGCAAACAAACTGGTGCCAACCTTGCCATTTCATATATTTTGTCTTTTTTGAATAAGTAACTTGTATTTTAAAAGGGTTAAAATAATTTTGGCCACTGATTTCTGTGTGGATATATAGAGTGTGAGACCTTTTATACAATCCACATGTTTTCAGACAAGCCCAAAGATTTCTTTGGCAAAGATAACCTTTCCAAATACCAGTTACTTATTTAGAAAAGGTAAAATATGTGATTTGACAAGGTTTGCATCAATTTGTTGTTTGTCAAAAAAAGCGTTGGGCCAGTCTGAGAACATGTCTATCCTAGTAAGTGGTTCATGCCCTGTACATATCATACAGAAATAGGTGTCACAAAGGACTTTAACCCTTTTAAAATACCAGTTACTTTTTAGAAAAAGGTTCAAATAAATGATGTGGCAAAGTTGGCACAGGTTAGTTTGCCAAAAGAAATCGTAAAATCGAAAAAAAAGAAAAGATTGTATGAAGTGGCTTATACCCTGTATATATCACTATAGAAACCAGTGGCCCAAAAGATTTTAATCCTTTCAAAATACAAGTTACTTTTTTTAGAGAAGGTAAAATATATTAAGTGGCAAGGTTGGCACCAGTTTGTTGGCCACACAAAGGCATTGAGCCAGTCTGAAAACATGTGAATTGTCTGAAGGGGCTCACGCGATGTATATATCCTCACAGAAATTAGTGGCCCAAAGGATTTTAACCCTTTCAAAATACCAGTTACTTATTCAGAAAAGGTAAAATATATTAAGTGGCAAGGTTGACACCAGTTTTTTTGCCACAAAAAGGCATTGGGTCAGTCTGAAAACATGTGGATTGTATGAAGGGGCTCATACCCTGTATGTATACACACAGAAATGATTGGCCCAAAGGATTTTAACCCTTTCAAAATACCAGTCACTTATTCAGAAAAGGTAAAATATATGAAGTGGCAAGGATGGCACCAGTTTGCCATAGAAACTGTTGGGCCAGGCTGAGAACATGTGGATTATGTGAAGGGGCTCACACCCTGTATATATCCTTAAATAAATCAGTGGCCCAAATTTAACCCTTTCAATATACAATTTACTTATTCAAAATATAACCAACATTGTGACATGTTTACCATCTGTTTATTGCAATATAACATGTATTTGTATAACATTTTAAGTTTGTTTAGGTTTTGGGAAAGACCTGGGAAAGACCTGGCCTTCTGAACTGCAGACTCAGAGTGACTGAGTAGCATGCCGGGCCGCCGGGCGTGACATGGGCGTGGATGGGCAGGACCGGGTGGAGCGGGGCCGTGAAAGGCCGTGCGTAGAGCTCAAAAGAGGGGAGAGAGGGGGTAGGGAAAACATGAGAAAGGGGAGAGAGAGATCAAGAGGGGAGATAGAGAGAACAAAAGAGAGGGAGAGAGACAGCAAAAGAGAGCGGGAGGGAGAGCAAAAAAAAAAAGGGGAGAGAGATCAAAAGAGGGGAGATAGAGATAGAAAGAAAGGGGAGAGAGAGATCAAAAGAGGGGAGATAGAGACAGCAAAAGAGAGGGAGAGACAACAAAAGAGAGGGGGAAGGAGAGCAAAGAAAGGGGAGAGATCAAAAGAAGGGAGACAGAGAGAGAGCAAAAGAGAGGAAGAGAGACAGCAAAAGAGAGGGGGATGGAGAGCAAAAGAAAGGGGAGAGATATATCAAAAGAGGGGAGATAGAGAGAGCAAAAGAGAGGGGGAGGTAGAACAAAAGAAAGAGGAGGGATAGAGACAGCAAAAGAGAGGGAGAGACAACAAAAAAGAGGGGGAGGGAGAGCAAAGAAAGGGGAGAGAGAGATCAAAAGAAGGGAGATAGAGAGAGCAAAAGAGAGGGAGAGAGACAGCAAAAGAAAGGGGAGAGAGATATAAAAAGAGGGGGGTAGAGAGAGCAAAAGAGAGGGGGGAGAGAGCAAAAGAGGGGAGATAGAGAGTGCAAAAGAGAGGGAGAGAGACAGCAAAAGAGGGGGGAGAGTGCAAAAGAGGGAAGAGAGAGAGCATAAGAGAGGAGAGAGAGAGAGCATAAGAGAGGGGGAGATACAGCAAAAGAGAGGGGGGAAAGAAAGCAAAATAAAAGGGAGAGAGAGACTGCAAAGGAAAGGAGGGAAAGAGAGTTAAAGAAAGGGGAGAGAGAGAGCAAAAGAGAGGGTGGATAGAGAGAGCAAAAGAGAGGGGGGAGAGAGAGAAAAAGAAGGGGGATAGAGAGAGCAAAAGGGAGGGGGGATAGAGAGAGCAAAAGGGAGGGGGGAGAGAGAGAGCAAAAGAGAGGGGGAGAGAGAGAGCAAAAGAGGGGGGATAGATAATGCAAAAGAGGGAGGGAGAGAGCAAAAGAGAGGGAGAGAGAGAGCAAAAGAGAGGGGGGAGACAGCAAAAGAAAGGGGGAGAGAGACAGCAAAAGAGAGGGGGGAGAGAGAGAGCAAAAGAGGGGAGAGAGAGCAAAATAGAGGGGGAGAGAGAGCAAAAGAGAGGGGAGAGAGATAGCAAAAGAGGGGAGAGAGAGCGTAAGAGAGGGGGAGAGAAAGAGCAAAAGAGATGGGGGAGAGAGAGCAAAAGAGATGGGGGAGAGAGAGCAAAAGAGATGGGGGAGAGAGAGCAAAAGAGAGGGGGAAAGAGAGCAAAAGAAAGGGGAGAGAGAGACAGCAAAAAGAGGAGGGAAAGAGAGCAAAATAAAGAGAAGAGAGAGAGCAAAAGAGGGGGGAGAGAGAGTGCAAAATAGGGGGAATGGAGACAGCAAAAGAGAGGGGGAGAGACAGCAATAGAGAGGGGGGATAGAGAGAGCAAAAGAGCGGAAGAGAGAGAGCAAAAGAGAGGGGGAGAGAGCAAAATATAGGGGGGAAAGCGCAAAGAGAGGGGGAGAGAGAGCGCAAAAGAGGGAGGAAAAGAGAGGGGGGAGAGAGCAAAAGAGAGGGGGGAGAGAGAGAGCAAGAGGTGCTGCAAAAATTAGCCCGTGTACACGGGCTTTAGGACTAGTATACAAATAATTGTACATATTTTGTTTAAACAGCTGTTTTTGTCTGATTGTAATCAGTGGTCCAATTAGAAGCTGGCTGAATAAGAAGCCAACTTCAGCGAATAAGAAGCTGACCGAATAAGAAGCCAACTTCAGCTTTGTTATCTCCATCACCAAGTAAATACTGTGTTTGTATGAACAGGAACACTATCAAATACATACTTACTGAAATGTTGGAGACAGTTGGAGAGATATGGCAGTGTATAATATCACCAGGCAATACTGTCACTTATGCAAATCTAACGATGGCATGTATCTAGTTAAAAGGATATGCAGGTTCTCATTTTGCCATAACATTATAAAGTAAATTTTGCATGCTCTAAACCAGGGGTATCAAGCTCAATGTATCTGGGGCTATTGGCCAAGTGTTCTCCCATGAGGGCCCCTTGAACTGAGTAAGTGCTCCGGAACTACATATATTAAGAACTGGAAGTGACATTTACCCAAGTAGTAAGTGCATGATGGGAGTTGTAGCCCAAAATAGACATACACAGTTGTATGTTTTTATGTTGTGAGTGCAAAGTGAAGTGATCATTCTGGAACTGTATAACAACGTAAAAAGTGACATTTATCCAAGCAGTGCATGGTGGAAGTCTACACTGGACACTTGTCTTTATATTTATCTTGTGAGCACCTATATAGAACATCAACTATTTACACCTCTTAGAACCGTAAAAAAAAAACCCTGAAAGCCCAAATTAAAGGGATATGAAACCCAGAAATGTTCTTTCATGATATAAGTAGAACATACAATTTTAAACAACTTTCCACTTCAGTTTACTATTATCAGATTTGCTTTATTCTATTGTTATAATTTGTTGAAGGAGTAGCAATGCACTACTGGTTTCTAACTGAACACATGCGTGAGCCAATGACAATCAGTATATATATATATATATATATTTATATATATATGCAGCCACCAATCAGCTAGAACCTAGGTTCTTTGCTGCTCCTGAGTTTATCTAGATAAACCTTTCAGCAAAAGATAACAAGAGAAGGAAGCAAATTAAATAATATAAATAAATTGGAAAGTTGTTTAAAATTTCATTCTCTATCTGAATTATGAATGTCTAATTATGACTTTACTGTCCCTTTAATAGATTACCTATTAAACAAGGGAGGCCAGATGAAACTATCTTGAGGGCCGCATATGGCCCTCTGGCCAGTACTTTTAGACCACTGCTCTAAACTGTTAGAACATATAATTTCTGCATCACTGATCCTAGCTTGGTTTGTGTTATCCTTGCAACATGGCTATGCAATTTTTTTTTTGTTTCTTAAAGGGACATAATACTCATATACTAAATCACTTGAATAAAAACTTAACTGAACTGTAAAAAGCGGACAGGAGCATCTCTATGTAAAAAAGGAAGATATTTTACCTCACAATCTTGTCAGCTCACCAGAGTAAGTTCTGATAAAAAGTTATTCTTCAGCTGCTGCCCAGTTGCAGGTAAAAAAAAATAAAAAATGAAGAAACGAACAGCAGCCAATCAGCATCACCAGTGCCGAGGTCATGAACTCTTTTACTGTGATCACATGAGATTTCACTTAACTCTCATGAGATTTCATAGTAAACTTCCTTAAACTGAATAGGGAAATAAGATGAGTGTGCACAAAAGCTCACTCCCTTAGCTGTCCCGGGACAGACATACTGATTTGCTGCTTAGAAGTCCTTTACAATGGGATGTGGCTACTGAGGAATTTTTGAGGTAAAATATCTTTCTTTTTTACATAGAAATGTTCAGGTGATATTTTCTAGTCAGCTTTTTACAGCTATGCTGCATCACTTTCAAGTGTTTCATAATTTGGGTATCATGGCCCTTTAATCGTAGGCACAATTAAACAAACCATGCTCACAATTTATATAAACATACCTAAGCAAATATCTGATTTGTGCACACGTTTTATTAAATTGTGTGCATGATTTGTTAAAACATGAGCACATTTCTTTGTGACTCGTCTACAAAGAAACATTCTTGGGAATATGTTTTTCCTGCTTTATCAAATCATGTGCTATATCATCGGATACATGTGGCCCTCTACATCAGTCTTTGTGGCTCCCGAGAAAAAGCAGAACTAAGAATGTGTGCAATATTTTTTGTGGCCCTGGAAATAAAATAGAACTAAAAATGTGGGATTATAATAGGTGACTATAAAGGCTGTGACACACTGCAAGCAGAGCGACGCGCAGCGTGTAGATGCAGCTGTGCACGCTCAGTGTGTCCTGCCTTTTCATCTCTGAGCACTCTGCTGCGTCAGGTCGTGTAGCTAAGCGCTCAGAGATGAAATATTTGAACTTCAGAAGCGATGAGACGCAGAGCAAAGCAGCTGCACGCCTCGCACCGCATCGCTTGCAGTGTGTCACAGCCTTTACTCAAAATAGCCATCTGGAGGGGAGAAGACAGAGAGTACCTATCAAGCTCACCTATATCTGGCCCTTTGCTGACGGATATGTTTAGGAACTATATTCACATTTGTGTTTCCTAGCCATAAATGTATATGCGGCCCCTAAAGGGATATGAAAACCAAACATATTATTTTGTGATTCAGGCAGAGCGTACCATTTTAATAAAGTTTCCAATTTACTTCTATTATCAAATTTGCTTTGTTCCCATGATATTCTGTGTTTAAGAGATAACTAGGCAGGCACCCGGAGCACTATATGGCAGGAAATAGTGCTGCCCTTTAGTGCTCTTGCAAATGGATAAGATTCTTGCAAAACTGCTGCCATATAGTGCTCCAGAAATAGGCTTGTTCATATCCCTTTAAGGCTTCTAAAATATTGATTTGTGGCCCCTACATGTTAGGAAGTTGGCAATCGTGCTTTATTACCACAGGAATGTTTGTCAATGGCATATTTAAAAAGGAAACTGAAATCCAGCTAATTCATACCATGAATATGAAGCAGCAGTAGTAAAACATTTTAAACATACTGTAATTTTCTTGCATCAAATATTAAAGTTTTTTTTTTATTTATTTTCAAATTAACATGAAGTACGCAACTGGTTTGGGGGATAAAAGCTCATTGGCTGATAACGAACACTTCAGCGGCTGTATATTTTATCACATCCTCTTTATAAAGAAAAACACTGTAATACAACAAAGGAAAAATGATTTTAAGGGAAAGTAAACGTAAAAAATAATGTTTACATAATTCTGCACTATGTAACATTATCCTAGCAACACCTTCAAAAACAAAAGATATTTCAGAGATTTACTCTGCCAAAGGTATACTTACTTACCTTCCGTTGTTTACCAGCCTCTTATAAAAAAAATTCTCTTCTCAAAAGCCTGTCACAGCCACACTGTCTAATCACCACGAGCCCGATAACGCCATTGATCTGAATGTAGTGCGCTTCCATGCTGGGTAAAGCTGGGAGCGTGCTACATTTAGATCAATGCCATTATCAGGCGCTCTGTGATTACACATCGCACCCATGAGGCACTTTTGATAAGAAAACAAAAGCATAAAAGACTGGCACGGAAACAGAAGGTAAGTATACCTTTGGTGTGGGGGGGTAAATCTCTCAAATCTCATGCAGAATTATTTAACATTTTTTTACGTTTACTGTCCCTTTAATATCGCTTTAATGAATATATGCCTCACAAATACTTCAGCTACCGCTAATGTTCTGCCTTAACAAGGGACATGAAACCTAAGATTTACATGATTAAGATAGAACATACAATTTTAAACAACTTTCCAATTTACTTCTATTATTAAATTTGAATCATTCTCTTCATTCCATTGTCAAAGGAGCTGTAATGCACTCCTGGTAGCTTTATGAACAAATTGGGTGAACCAATGACGAGGCATTTATGTGCAGACACCAATTAGCAGCTAGCTCCAAGTAGAGCATTACTGTCCATGAGCCTACCTAGGTATGTCTTTCAACAAAGGATTCAAAGAGAGAGAATCAAATTATATAATACAGGGAGTGCAGAATTATTAGGCAAGTTGTATTTTTGATTATTAATTTTATTATTGAACAACAACCATGTTCTCAATGAACCCAAAAAACTCATTAATATCAAAGCTGAATAGTTTTGGAAGTAGTTTTTAGTTTGTTTTTAGTTATAGATATTTTAGGGGGATATCTGTGTGTGCAGGTGACTATTACTGTGCATAATTATTAGGCAACTTAACAAAAAACAACTATATACCCATTTCAATTATTTATTTTTACCAGTGAAACCAATATAACATCTCAACATTCACAAATATACATTTCTGACATTCAAAAACAAAACAAAAACAAATCCGTGACCAATATAGCCACCTTTCTTTGCAAGGACACTCAAAAGCCTGCCATCCATGGATTCTGTCAGTGTTTTGATCTGTTCACCATCAACATTGCGTGCAGCAGCAACCACAGCCTCCCAGACACTGTTCAGAGAGGTGTACTGTTTTCCCTCCTTGTAAATCTCACATTTGATGATGGACCACCGGTTCTCAATGGGGTTCAGATCAGGTGAACAAGGAGGCCATGTCATTAGATTTTCTTCTTTTATACCCTTTCTTGCCAGCCACGCTGTGGAGTACTTGGATGCGTGTGATGGAGCATTGTCCTGCATGAAAATCATGTTTTTCTTGAAGGATGCAGACTTCTTCCTGTACCACTGCTTGAAGAAGGTGTCTTCCAGAAACTGGCAGCAGGACTGGGAGTTGAGCTTGACTCCATCCTCAACCCGAAAAGGCCCCACAAGCTCATCTTTGATGATACCAGCCCAAACCAGTACTCCACCTTGCTGGCGTCTGAGTCGGACTGGAGCTCTCTGCCCTTTACCAATCCAGCCACGGGCCCATCCATCTGGCCCATCAAGACTCACTCTCATTTCATCAGTCCATAAAACCTTAGAAAAATCAGTCTTGAGATATTTCTTGGCCCAGTCTTGACGTTTCAGCTTGTGTGTCTTGTTCAGTGGTGGTCGTCTTTCAGCCTTTCTTACCTTGGCCATGTCTCTGAGTATTGCACACCTTGTGCTTTTGGGCACTCCAGTGATGTTGCAGCTCTGAAATATGGCCAAACTGGTGGCAAGTGGCATTTTGGCAGCTGCACGCTTGACTTTTCTCAGTTCATGGGCAGTTATTTTGCGCCTTGGTTTTTCCACACGCTTCTTGCGACCCTGTTGACTATTTTGAATGAAACGCTTGATTGTTCGATGATCACGCTTCAGAAGCTTTGCAATTTTAAGAGTGCTGCATCCCTCTGCAAGATATCTCACTATTTTTGACTTTTCTGAGCCTGTCAAGTCCTTCTTTTGACCCATTTTGCCAAAGGAAAGGAAGTTGCCTAATAATTATGCACACCTGATATAGGGTGTTGATGTCATTAGACCACACCCCTTCTCATTACAGAGATGCACATCACCTAATATGCTTAATTGGTAGTAGGCTTTCGAGCCTATACAGCTTGGAGTAAGACAACATGCATAAAGAGGATGATGTGGTCAAAATACTCATTTGCCTAATAATTCTGCACTCCCTGTAGAAGTTAATTGGAACGTTCTATAAAATGGCAACCCTCTGAATTATGAAAGTTTAATTTTGACTTCGAACAAATTACATTCCACTTTGAGTTAAGAAGAATACAAATTTGTTGCTATATAAAATAATGATTCTAAATTGTGACATAGCTATGTTATACAAAGAAGAATGCAGAACGATAAATTTAGCACTAAACCCAATGGGATAAATGGGATACTAAACCCAATTTTTTTCTTTTGTGATTCAGATAGAGCAGCAATTTTAAGCAACTTTCTAATTTCCTCCTATTATCAATTTTTCTTCGTTCTCTTGCTATCTTTATTTAAAAAACAGGAATGTAAAACTTAGGAGCCGGCCCATTTTAGGTTCAGCACCCTGGATAGTGTTTGCTTATTTGTGACTACGTTTGGCTAACAAATAAGCAATTGTAACCCAGGTTCTGAACCACAAATGAGCCGGCTCCTAAGCTTTATATTTCTGCTTTTTAATGAAGATAGCAAGAGAATGAAGACAAATTTATAATAGGAGTAAATTACAAAGTTGCTTAAAATGGCATGCTCTATCTGAATCATTAAAGGGACGCTGAACCCAAATTTTTTCTTTTGTGATTTATATAGAGCATGCAATTTTAAGCAACTTTCTAATTTACTACTATTATCAATTTTTCTTCGTTCTCTTGCTATCTTTATTAGAAAAAGAAGGCATCTAAGAAGCCAGCCAATTGTTGGTTCAGAACCTTGGATTGCACTTGTTTATTGGTGCTGGCCAATCAGCAAGGACAGCCCATGTTGTTCACCAAAAATGGGCCGGCATCTAAACTTACATTCTTGCTTTTCAAATAAAGATACTAAGAGAATAAAGACAATTTGATAATAGGGGTAAATGAGAAAGTTGCTTAAAATGTTATGCTCTATCTGAATCACGAAAGACAAATTTTTGGGTTCAGTGTCCCTTTAAATAAAAAATTGTGTTTAGTATCTATGGATTAAATTTATTATAAATACATTCTTCTCAACACACTGAAGAATTATAAAAGTATTCCCTAACATACTGTAGAAATAAATTCCTATTTAAGCTGGCATTCATTTTTTTCTTAATATGCACAGTACTTTAGCTTCAAAATAATGGCATTAATAGTTTGTAGCACAATGCTATGAGAAGGAATGCAGTAATGTATAGCTGTTTATCATATGTGTATTGAAGAATTTGAAACACACAATTTGAAATGAAACAATAGAGCCTTTATTGTCTAGGTACAGATGAGAATCTGTTAATGTGTTAAAACACTGTAGTAGGAGACTCAAGTGAATATCCAGCTGGACAAGATATGAAGCAGTTACCCACAGAGGTCAGTAAGCTATCTATCAGTCTTTAATCACTGTACAGTGTCAGTGCTATGACAGTCTGTGAAATTTGATTGATCTTTAAGATAGTGTTGCCTAAAACTTTGGCTCTGCTTTTTAGCAACTCAGAAAGTGCTCTTACATTAGGTAGGGCTAGGGTATTTTGTCATGATTCATTATGGCAAACATTAGCTGACTGGACTGATACTTTTATTGTGTAACTTGGTGAGAATCATTGGAAAGTGTAGGAAATACCAAGATGCTTTGTATGCTCAGTGCAGCTTTTGGGTTTTCATATCAAGCGCAGCTCATTTATAATATGGATCTAGAACTTTTTTTAGTTGTTTATGGGTCTCCCTCAAGTATTATTTTTAATAACCTTATGGAATAGGGAAATGGAAGTTTTTTTTTCTACATATTTTTCATTGACAATTTTTGTGTAAAGGGGTATAGAAAGGTTAGATAAGTGTTGCCTCCAGCAGTTTTGTCTTCTTAGTGAATGTGAGTCTGAGACTCCAGCTATCATTGTAATGGAATACTTTAGATGTACTATTTGTCTGCCTATTTGAGCCCTCTTAGCGGGTATTTTGCATAGTAAGGAGGTGACTTTTTGACTCACTGATAGCCCCATGGTTCAGCTAATATAACACTTTTTTGTTGCCTTTGTCTCGCTCTCAGCAGCCGGGACGGTGGGACAGATTCTATAACAACAGTTCTGTTTACCTTTAAATTTATATAACATTATCCTCTTTTCCTCCTAAAAATGATATTTCAAATCTTATAAGACTTATTAAGCTTTAGGTCAAGAGAGCCACCTCCTACTATTGATGTACTCAAGCCATTTAGAGTAAATATAATACTCTGTGATATGTGAGGTCTGATACTGCACATTTTTTACATCCTGTCATAAAGGTGAGTTCCTGATATCTTATTTTAGGATAATATTTTATACTAGTAAATAAGGCATATTACTATTTTATTCTGGCCATTAACCTATTGCTTACTGTGAGAGGATGATATTACCATGTTATTTTTATCTGGAGCGTTCATTATACCCTCAGGCATTTACTTATCTCAATATACAAATAATATCAGTATTTTATATACAAAGTTTCTCTTGGACTCAGGCAACTCTCCTCTCTCCATTTATCTCTTAAATGCAGACACATTTAAATGTTTTCTCTTTATGATCTTGTATATTGTTTTTTGCATGCACTTCCTAATACATCTTTTACTAATTTTGACATTTATTTATTCTATCCTCTGCCAGTATCCAAATCTGTTTTTTTTTTCCAACTACCAATAGTAATACGGCCCTTTGGGCATCCAGCACTGTAGCTAATATGCCTTTCTGCTGTATTGCACATTTGCGACTTACTGATTGGCCGAGTATGTGCTCGTTCATGTGTGATTCATGCACAATCAGCCTGTAAGGGAATCCCAGTACTACATCATTTGAATATAAACAATTTATAAAACTTATAAACTTATAATATTATAATTGCTCATTTTGTCAAGGGGGATCACGATCGAGGTGAAAGCGTACTGATACACAGCTGTTTACTCCAGCAGGAAACATTGAATCTTGTGATTCCTTTTTTTACATTAGACCATAGAGTGTAAAATTGCACATGCGCACACTTCACTTATTCGGGAGCGAGCCTGGATGCCAACGTAGAGTCCTGGGTGGTATAGGAGTGTATAGACCAGGAAATGCAATGGGGGCAGAGGAAGGTGCGGTAAGCAGGGGGATTTATAATATAAGTGTAAAAATATTCTGATTAAAATTTTTAAAAACTAACTTAGCGACTTTAATATATGGCACATATGCTATCTAAGGAAATATACAAAAGTCAAACAGAGAGAATGTAATCACAACATATAATGCTGTTGTGAAGAAAGCAAGGGATAAAACAAGGCACACAGAATTTGGTAAATAATCAAATTTATTAATTCCTATTTAAATCCCAAACCACATGTATGTGGATCACAAAAATGACAAGGTCAATCTAAATCTAAAAGTGAGCATTCTTAACTAAATAAAAGCAAATTTCAAAGACTAAATGCTACTTGAAAGGCCAGGAACCTCTAAGCATACGTATGCTAATTAACTAAGGGTTAGGCCTAACCTACCATCTGTTACATAGACAGGTAACAAATTGTGAGCAAAAATCGTAAGCAAAATCAAGCATAAACATAAACATAATGGTAACAAGTTGACTCATAGCAAAGACATTTTCAACAAACAGATCAGAGGAAATGAAAGGCAAATGTCTTATATAGCGTCTGTAAAGCAGACGTAGATAACTACTGCTGGAGGCACAAGTTCACTTATTTTACTTAGCTGCTGTATTTGGATCCGATATTCCGATTCAAAGTAGATGCAGCATTCAGCGCGTGTGACGTCACTTGCAGCCTGAGGTGTGGTTGTCAGCCTGCTGGCAATAGGTTCGATTGCAAGAGGTGTGTCCCAAACTCCGAGAATCTGTCCACTGGATTGGCCAGTTGCACAAGGTGAAAGAAACCAGGCTTCCACCGATGTTATGTAGCTAAGCACATACCAGGATGCACCGTATACTCAGAAAAGTATAGTGAAACAGCCACACGCAAATCCAAACGATTTCTCAGCAAAGGGTCTCTTATCCTTAAACACCTTCAGATAGATGTTACACGCTCAGTCCAGCGCAAGATAGGATATCCACATTCTCCAGTAGCTAGCCGCTTAAACAAACACGCTCTTTCTCAGCATGTAGCATCAATATTGAGTCAGTTCCAAAGTAGAAATAAACTTGTACCAAAATGTCTTTTCTTTGTTTTCTTTGAAAAATGCACACAAGAAAGACAGGAGTTGGTCGACCTCACTCCTGACTAGTACAGCACATAGGTGCTAAAGTTACACAAAGTGCCAACGCACGTTTCACCCCTGCAGCAAGATTTGTGTCTAAGGGGTTCATCAGGGCATACTATTCTATACCGGATATCCTCTTTATATAGACCCACCTGTGGCTCCACAGGTGATCTACTTGCTAATACACCTGCTAATCTCTTAAAGCTGTATACAGCAGGATGCCCTGTTCAATACTACATGTATTAATAGTTAAAAAGACCAAAAATGAAAGCTTTGTTATTTCTCAAATTTTTAAATGAAAAAGCTAAATTCCTAAGCCTTTCAAAGCAAAGCTAACAACAGCCTTTTGAAATGATCACCTCCAGATAACGGCGCACACTCTATCAGAGAAACATTTATAGAAAACTGGCAAACCCCAGCTTTTCGTTTAAACCTGTTGGGTATCTCGTTCCTAGTTTATAAATCCATTTTGCTTCTTTCTGCAAAAGGATTTTTTCATTATTGCCACCTCTACCATTAGTGATTCCTTTATCAATAATGATAAACTTTAAAGATTCCACGCTTCCTTTATGAAACATTTCAAAATGTCTCGCCACACTGGTGTCATTAGAATGAGCAATATCATCACGATGTTCTTGTACCCGGTCCTTTACAAGCCTCTTCGTTTTTCCTACGTAAAAGACCGGGCACGAGCATCTAAGAAGATATATTGCTCCCTCAGACTTGCAATTAAAGAAAAACTTTATATTGTAAGTCTTACCATCCTGTACAGAAAATTGTTTGGCGCTGTCCATGTGGACACAGTATACACAGTGTCCACATGGATAGCTGCCTTTTATCCCCCTGTCCTTTCTAAGCCAGTCTGCATCAGATGGACCCCTGGAAAATTGGCTTTTTACCAGGATGTCCCTCAGACTTTTTGCTTTCCTGGCTGTCATTAGAGGTTTTTCTCCAATTACATTTTTGACCTTGTCATCCAAAGTCAAAATATTCCAATTGTTGTTCATGACTGATCTAATATTATTCCATTGATTGTTAAATCTAGAAATAAATCTAATGTTGCCCCCATCTGATTTAGAATTGCCTTTATACAAAAGGTCGTCTCTCTGAGTCTTTCTGGCCTTCCAAAGTGCCTTCTTAAGGGACTTATTGGAATACCCTCTTAGTAAAAATCTATCCTTCATCATCTTAGCATGTGTGTCAAATTTCGAAAGAGATGAACAGTTCCTCCTTAGACGAAGGAATTGTCCATAAGGAATGCCTTTCTTTAAATGTGAGGGATGACTACTCTGAGCATGAAGAATGTTATTTGTAGCATTTTTCTTTCTGAAATTCTCAGTGACTATTCTATTACCCTCTTTCTTGATGGTAATATCAAGGAAATTAAGTTCCTTGGGGTTGGTCTCAGAAGTGAGGATGATGTTCCTGTCATTGTGGTTTAATTGGTCAACAAATAAGTTGAACTCTTCTTCCACACTATCCCACAAGACAAGAACATCATCCACATATCTGACCCACATTAAGACCTTTTCATTGAAAATGTCACTGAAAACCTCAAAAATATCAGACTCCCATGCCCCCAAATGCAGGCAGGCATATGTGGGGGCACAGACTGCCCCCATAGCCGTGCCCCGCAATTGACGATAAACTTGTCCAACATCATCCACATATCTGAGCCACATTAAGACACTCTATCGGATGACTTATGGGAAGCTGAGTTAAAAGATTCATTAGCTAATGATAATGCAGTAGGAGACGATCAGGATGAAGAAAATGTTAAAATTTTTTAGTGCTTTTAGGAGATATCGCTATCTCCTAGGTCGGCAACTAAAAATCAAGGCAGAAAATGCAAGTTTAGCTAATTATGTTGACAAAAAAATTATCCCTAGAGGTTTAAGACTTTCATTAGATCCAGGAGCGAACACAAGAGAGGATGAGGAGGGTGACTCCTTTGTGGAGGAGTGGAATGAGAAACTCTCCACAACCTCTCTTGACCTGATGGATATGATGATGAAAAGAAATAATAAAAGATTGGAGAAAGTTAAAGGGGAAGCTGAGAAAGCTTTACTTAAAGTAAACTCCTTTGAGAATGATCCCAATTTTGAAAAATTGAATGGTGAGACAAGTCTGAATGTGTCTAAATTAAAAACTGACATTAAGGCAAGGAAATGTAGGAAATATAGGAGAGATCAGGATGACTACAAAAATGGAAGGGTTTATAGTTACAAATCTCAGAAAGGTACATACGACTCAGGTACAGATGTGTCAGATTCAGAAGTAAGTAATTCAAAAAACTCCTTTGGTATCAGCCAAAAAGAAGGAGGAGAAAGAACAGAAGGGGAAAAAGGAAAAGATCCCTTTGGGACTCCAGCAAAGGAAAAGAGATACCAAACCAGACAGAACAGGGGGAGAGGAGACCAATATGTTCAGAGCAGGGGGAGATTCAGAAGAAGGGGAGCACGCAGGGGCTATTGAATAGCCACAATGATGATGAATTACAGATTGTGAACCTTTCCTCTTTTCCCCTAAATCTGGCTCATGTGGAACTCCTGAAAAAGGGGTTATCTTTCTGCCCTATTGCAATGGTTGATAAATTTGAGTTACTTAAGGACTTACACCTATTTGCCAGGAAAATTGTACTATCCATTATTATGAAATCAAAAAAAGAAGCTCATAATTTGGATATGGACGATCAGTCAGCTTTGGCAGATTTAGAATCTTTGTTAGCAGACAATGTTCTGGAAGAAAACACAGATACTTCACAAGCAATAGCTTGCGAGAAACCGTGTTTTAAACCTAAGTCTACCTATATGCCTTCTCTCTCTTTGGTTCCAGCGGTCAATCTATTTGTGAAACAAATGGAAAAAGACATAGATAGTTTGTTACCACAACAGTTAGATGACAATCTGAAGCCAAGAGAGAGAAAAGCTTTAAAAGAACTGAGTATGGCTAGGGGTGTGGTGATAAAGCCAGCCGATAAGGGCGGTAATCTAGTACTGTTAGATGAACATCTTTATATCAATGAAGTGAAACGTCAGCTTAATGATAAAAATCAGTACATGAGACTTGGAGGTAGCCCTTTGGAACATACCCAGAATTCTCTTTTTAAATTGCTGAATGAGGCTAGAAGTAGAGGTACTATTGATCAAAAAGAATTTAAATTTCTATTTCCTGAACATCCGGTTATGCCGGTGTTTTATATCTTGCCTAAGCTGCACAAAAATATGAAGTGCCCTCCGGGGAGACCCATTGTCTCCGGAATAGGTAGCCTTACGGAAAACATTGGAGAATACGTAGATAAATATCTACGCCCTTTCCTTTTGACTTTACCATCGTATGTAAAAGATACGGTGGACCTTTTGAGAAAATTGGATGGAGTAATGGTCAATGAAAAAACCATTTTGGCCTCCCTGGATGTGGAAGGACTTTACTCCTCAATTCCTCACAAAATAGGTCTACAGGCTATTAGGAAATTCCTTGAAACAAGGGGTCCATTTTTTCTGAACATTCAGACTTCATCATTTCATTGCTGGAATTTGTCCTGCAGAATAATGTATTCTCATTTGATGGACAAGTTTATCGTCAATTGCGGGGCACGGCTATGGGGGCAGTCTGTGCCCCCACATATGCCTGCCTGCATTTGGGGGCATGGGAGTCTGATATTTTTGAGGTTTTCAGTGACATTTTCAATGAAAAGGTCTTAATGTGGGTCAGATATGTGGATGATGTTCTTGTCTTGTGGGATAGTGTGGAAGAAGAGTTCAACTTATTTGTTGACCAATTAAACCACAATGACAGGAACATCATCCTCACTTCTGAGACCAACCCCAAGGAACTTAATTTCCTTGATATTACCATCAAGAAAGAGGGTAATAGAATAGTCACTGAGAATTTCAGAAAGAAAAATGCTACAAATAACATTCTTCATGCTCAGAGTAGTCATCCCTCACATTTAAAGAAAGGCATTCCTTATGGACAATTCCTTCGTCTAAGGAGGAACTGTTCATCTCTTTCGAAATTTGACGCACATGCTAAGATGATGAAGGATAGATTTTTACTAAGAGGGTATTCCAATAAGTCCCTTAAGAAGGCACTTTGGAAGGCCAGAAAGACTCAGAGAGACGACCTTTTGTATAAAGGCAATTCTAAATCAGATGGGGGCAACATTAGATTTATTTCTAGATTTAACAATCAATGGAATAATATTAGATCAGTCATGAACAAAAATTGGAATATTTTGACTTTGGATGACAAGGTCAAAAATGTAATTGGAGAAAAACCTCTAATGACAGCCAGGAAAGCAAAAAGTCTGAGGGACATCCTGGTAAAAAGCCAATTTTCCAGGGGTCCATCTGATGCAGACTGGCTTAGAAAGGACAGGGGGATAACAGGCAGCTATCCATGTGGACACTGTGTATACTGTGTCCACATGGACAGCACGAAACAATTTTCTGTACAGGATGGTAAGACTTACAATATAAAGTTTTTCTTTAATTGCAAGTCTGAGGGAGCAATATATCTTCTTAGATGCTCGTGCCCGGTCTTTTACGTAGGAAAAACGAAGAGGCTTGTAAAGGACCGGGTACAAGAAAATCGTGATGATATTGCTCATTCTAATGACACCAGTGTGGCGAGACATTTTGAAATGTTTCATAAAGGAAGCGTGGAATCTTTAAAGTTTATCATTATTGATAAAGGAATCACTAATGGTAGAGGTGGCAATAATGAAAAAATCCTTTTGCAGAAAGAAGCAAAATGGATTTATAAACTAGGAACGAGATACCCAACAGGTTTAAATGAAAAGCTGGAGTTTGCCAGTTTTCTATAAATGTTTCTCTGATAGAGTGTGCGCCGTTATCTGGAGGTGATCATTTCAAAAGGCTGTTGTTAGCTTTGCTTTGAAAGGCTTAGGAATTTAGCTTTTTTATTTAAAAATTTGAGAAATAACAAAGCTTTCATTTTTGGTCTTTTTAACTATTAATACATGTAGTATTGAACAGGGCATCCTGCTGTATACAGCTTTAAGAGATTAGCAGGTGTATTAGCAAGTAGATCACCTGTGGAGCCACAGGTGGGTCTATATAAAGAGGATATCCGGTATGGAATAGTATGCCCTGATGAACCCCTTAGACACAAATCTTGCTGCAGGGGTGAAACGTGCGTTGGCACTTTGTGTAACTTTAGCACCTATGTGCTGTACTAGTCAGGAGTGAGGTCGACCAACTCCTGTCTTTCTTGTGTGCATTTTTCAAAGAAAACAAAGAAAAGACATTTTGGTACAAGTTTATTTCTACTTTGGAACTGACTCAATATTGATGCTACATGCTGAGAAAGAGCGTGTTTGTTTAAGCGGCTAGCTACTGGAGAATGTGGATTCCTATCTTGCGCTGGACTGAGCGTGTAACATCTATCTGAAGGTGTTTAAGGATAAGAGACCCTTTGCTGAGAAATCGTTTGGATTTGTGTGTGGCTGTTTCACTATACTTTTCTGAGTATACGGTGGATCCTGGTATGTGCTTAGCTACATAACATCGGTGGAAGCCTGGTTTCTTTCACCTTGTGCAACTGGCCAATCCAGTGGACGGATTCTCTGAGCTTGGGACACACCTCTTGCAATCGAACCTATTGCCAGCAGGCTGACAACCACACCTCAGGCTGCAAGTGACGTCACACGCGCTGAATGCTGCATCTACTTTGAATCGGAATAACGGATCCAAATACAGCAGCTAAGTAAAATAAGTGAACTTGTGCCTCCAGCAGCAGTTATCTACGTCTGCTTTACAGACGCTATATAAGACATTTGCCTTTCATTTCCTCTGATCTGTTTGTTGAAAATGTCTTTGCTATGAGTCAACTTGTTACCATTATGTTTATGTTTATGCTTGATTTTGCTTACGATTTTTGCTCACAATTTGTTACCTGTCTATGTAACAGATGGTAGGTTAGGCCTAACCCCTAGTTAATTAGCATACGTATGCTTAGAGGTTCCTGGCCTTTCAAGTAGCATTTAGTCTTTGAAATTTGCTTTTATTTAGTTAAGAATGCTCACTTTTAGATTTTGATTGACCTTGTCATTTTTGTGATCCACATACATGTGGTTTGGGATTTAAATAGGAATTAATAAATTTCATTATTTACCAAATTCTGTGTGCCTTGTTTTATCCCTTGCTTTCTTCACAACAGCATTATATGTTGTGATTACATTCTCTCTGTTTGACTTTTGTATAATTCATTATCAAGGGTGGCACCAGCGAATATTTACTTATTTTTGGTTCAGCAATATTACCTACTCTCTCATACCATTTTCTATTTATATCTAAGGAAATATTCAACTTTACCATCATTTTAAGGTTTGGGGTAGCTTGTCACATGGGTTGTAGTTGCAGAAGTGAATTAAGGCAGTTCAAGATTTATTTTGTTTAGGATGAAAAACCTGTTAGAGAGAGAGATGGTTTAAAGAGTGCCGGAAACAAGGCTGATGGAGCAGGGTAGAGAGTTCCAGAGGACAGGAGCAGTTATTAAACTATATTACACTCTTTTAATATGTTTAATGACGTATATAAGTCAGATTCGATTGGTACATCTTAAATGTCATTAGAAACATTTTACAGTGTACTTGCATTTGCTAAAATAATTTTAATTAACCCTTAAAGTGCTAAGCACTTTCCCACCTGGGTGCTAAGGTTTTTTTATTTTATATTTTTTTAAAATATATTTTTTTTCACTTTTTTTTTAAATTTATTAGGCGATTACCTTTCCAACTGTGGGTCTTGGGGGTCTGTAGCTGCTTAGATGCCTGAGATACAGGCTTCTAAGCAGCATGCCCCCTGCTCCTATATTTAACATTGTTAATGTTAAATAAAGTTGCGCGGTGACATCATCACGTTATTGTGCGTGGCGTCACCATTATGCAGCACCGATCGCCGGGGTAGGAGCAGATGGGAGCCCCCAGATCTCCCTCAAGTTGGGAGAGTGCTAATGACAGCTCTGAGCCGCCATTAGCACCAGAGTGGGAAACTCTGTGACAGCTCAGAGCCGTCATTAGCAATCAAGGGGTTAAAAAGGTATCACTCCTTAAAAGGGCATGAAATCCAACATTTTTCTTTCATGATTCAAATAGAGAATATGATCTAATTTGCTTCATTCTTTAGATATCCTTTGTTGAAGAAATAGCAATGAATATGGGTGAGCCAATCAGATGAGGCATCTATGTGCAGCCACCAATCAGCAGCTGCTGAGCCTTTCTAGATATGCTTTTCAACTAAAGATATCAAGAGAAAATTTTGGGTTTCATGTCCCTTTAAGTGCTAATATAGGTCATTTATCAACAAATTTAAATTATTAATGCATCAAAGGAGACCAAGATTCCCACAGAATTTTGTTATGTTCAGGGCTTCTTCTGCTACTAGAGATCCTTTGGGGAAACAGGGACATTCAAAAAGATTTGTTGCATATTTTCAAACATATTTACCTAAAATTTGTGTCCTTTCCCCTTTAGGCCATCTGCTTTAAGAAACAGACCTTTAAAACAGGTTTTTGATCATTTGCTGCTGCAGCATTATTATGTTCCATGATCCCCTCTATTATCTTGGTCATATTTTTCTCACTTCCAATCTATATGAAGTGTAGTAAATGTAAGAACATATGCCTGTTTCTATGCCGCTTCACATGATTTTGAATAGCGGATGCTCATATTTCAAGCAGATTTCCTGCAGATTTTCCAATTTGCCTACTTTTGAATATGGATGTATATAGGCTTAATTTATTCACTTTACATACTGCCTTTCCAGTAATCTCTATTTAGGTGGCAAGATACACACACAATTTCTAAAGGATGATTTGAGAGAAAATATTTAAGAATTTGCTGGTATCCCATTTCCTGCATACAGTTTCTACATCTTTTCTTAAAGTGATGATAAATCCAAGCATCACTAACAATAAACATTAGTTTCTGTCATCATTTCTTAAAAAACGCTGTTAAACTCACCCTATCTGTAAGGCAAGGATATCGCTAACTCCCCACGGCACATCACTCTAATCCAATGAGGTGACATTTCCACCTCTAGACCAATAGCCGTGCTAGGATGTCAGTTGAGACACACAGCTATTGGTTTAGAGATGAAAACATCACCTTTTATTTAAGAAAGTTAGCAATATACTTGTCTTACAGATAAGGCGAGTATAATAGCGTTTTTTAGGAAACGATGACATAAAGTGATGTTAATTTCTAGTGATGGTAAATCCGAGCGTTTGCTATACGCTTGGGTTTACCATCACTTTAAATTGAGAAACACAGAGGCCTAGATTTAGAGTTCGGCGGTAAAAGGGCTGTTAACGCTCCGCGGGTTTTTTTTCTGGCCGCACCATAAATTTAACTCTGGTATCGAGAGTTCAAACAAATGCTGCGTTAGGCTCCAAAAAAGGAGCGTAGAGCATTTTTACCGCAAATGCAACTCTCGATACCAGAGCTGCTTACGGACGCGGCCGGCATCAAAAACGTGCTCGTGCACGATTCTCCCATAGGAAACAATGGGGCTGTTTGAGCTGAAAAAAAACCTAACACCTGCAAAAAAGCAACGTTCAGCTCCTAACGCAGCCCCATTGTTTCCTATGGGGAAACACTTCCTACGTCTGCACCTAACACTCTAACATGTACCCCGAGTCTAAACACCCCTAGCCTTACACTTATTAACCCCTAATCTGCCGCCCACGCTATCGCTGACCCCTGCATTACACTTTTAACCCCTAATCTGCCGCTCCGTAAAACGCCGCCACCTACGTTATCCCTATGTACCCCTAATCTGCTGCCCTAACATCGCCGACCCCTATGTTATATTTATTAACCCCTAATCTGCCCCCCACAACGTCGCCGACACCTACCTACACTTATTAACCCCTAATCTGCCGAGCGGACCTGAGCGCTACTATAATAAAGTTATTAACCCCTAATCCGCCTCACTAACCCTATCATAAATAGTATTAACCCCTAATCTGCCCTCCCTAACATCGCCGACACCTACCTTCAATTATTAACCCCTAAACTTCCGATCGGAGCTCACCGCTATTCTAATAAATGGATTAACCCCTAAAGCTAAGTCTAACCCTAACACTAACACCCCCCTAAGTTAAATATAATTTTTATCTAACGAAATAAATTAACTCTTATTAAATAACTTATTCCTATTTAAAGCTAAATACTTACCTGTAAAATACATCCTAATATAGCTACAATATAAATTATAATTATATTATAGCTATTTTAGGATTAATATTTATTTTACAGGCAACTTTGTAATTATTTTAACCAGGTACAATAGCTATTAAATAGTTAAGAACTATTTAATAGTTACCTAGTTAAAATAATAACAAATTTACCTGGCGTCCCTCGAATTCCGATTGGCTGATAGGATTCTATCAGCCAATCGGAATTAAGGTAGGAATTTTCTGATTGGCTGATGGAATCAGCCAATCAGAATCTAGTTCAATCCGATTGGCCGATCCAATCAGCCAATCAGATTGAGCTCGCATTCTATTGGCTGATCGGAACAGCCAATAGAATGCAAGCTCAATCTGATTGGCTGATTGGATCAGCCAATCGGATTGAACTTGATTCTGATTGGCTGATTCCATCAGCCAATCAGAAAATTCCTACCTTAATTCCGATTGGCTGATAGAATCCTATCAGCCAATCGGAATTCGAGGGACGCCATCTTGGATGACGTCCCTTAAAGGAACAGTCATTAGTCGGGAGACATCGGAAGAAGAGGATGGATCCGCGTCGCCTGCTTCAAGATGGACCCGCTCTGCACCGGATGGAAGAAGATCGAAGATGCCGCTTGGAGAAGATGTTTGCCGGTCCGGATGTCCTCTTCTTGCCGGATAGGAGGAAGACTTTGGAGCACCGGATTATGGATCGCCAACCCCCGCTTGGGTTGGATGAAGATCTTGGAGCCAGGACGGATCGGTGATACCTGGATGGTGAAGACAAGGTAGGAAGATCTTCAGGGGATTAGTGTTAGGTTTATTTAAGGGGGTTTGGGTTAGATTAGGGGTATGTGGGTGGTGGGTTGTAATGTTGGGGGGGGGGGGTATTGTATTTATTCTTTTACAGGCAAAAGAGCTGAAATTCTTGGGGCATGCCCCGCAAAGGGCCCTGTTCAGGGCTGGTAAGGTAAAAGAGCTTGTAACTTTTTTAATTTAGAATAGGGTAGGGCATTTTGTTATTTTGGGGGTCTTTGTTATTTTATTAGGGGGCTTAGAGTAGGTGTAATTAGTTTAAAATTGTTGTAATATTTTTCTTATGTTTGTAAATATTTTTTTATTTTCTGTAACTTAGTTCTTTTTTATTTTTTGTACTTTAGCTAGTTTATTTAATTGTATTTATTTGTAGCAATTGTGTTTAATTAATTTATTGATAGTGTAGTGTTAGGTTAATTGTAGGTAATTGTAGGTAGTTTATTTAATTATTTTATTGATAGGGTAGTGTTAGGTTTAATTATATCTTAGGGTAGGATTTATTTTACAGGTAAATTTGTTATTATTTTAACTAGGTAACTATTAAATAGTTCTTAACTATTTAATAGCTATTGTACCTGGTTAAAATAATTACAAAGTTGCCTGTAAAATAAATATTAATCCTAAAATAGCTATAATATAATTATAATTTATATTGTAGCTATATTAGGATTTATTTTACAGGTAAGTATTTAGCTTTAAATAGGAATAAGTTATTTAATAAGAGTTAATTTATTTCGTTAGATAAAAATTATATTTAACTTAGGGGGGTGTTAGTGTTAGGGTTAGACTTAGCTTTAGGGGTTAATCCATTTATTAGAATAGCGGTGAGCTCCGATCGGAAGTTTAGGGGTTAATAATTGAAGTTAGGTGTCGGCGATGTTAGGGAGGGCAGATTAGGGGTTAATACTATTTATGATAGGGTTAGTGAGGCGGGTTAGGGGTTAATAACTTTATTATAGTAGCGCTCAGGTCCGCTCGGCAGATTAGGGGTTAATAAGTGTAGGCAGGTGTCGGCGACGTTGAGGGGGGCAGATTAGGGGTTAATAAATATAATATAGGGGTCGGCGGTGTTAGGGGTAGCAGATTAAGGGTACATAAGTATAACGTAGGTGGCGGTCGGCAGATTAGGGGTTAAAAATTTTAATCGAGTGGCGGCGATGTGGGGGGAGCTCGGTTTAGGGGTACATAGGTAGTTTATGGGTGTTAGTGTACTTTAGGGTACAGTAGTTAAGAGCTTTATGAACCGGCGTTAGCCAGAAAGCTCTTAACTCCTGCTATTTTCAGGCGGCTGGAATCTTGTCGTTAGAGCTCTAACGCTCACTGCAGAAACGACTCTAAATACCAGCGTTAGAAAGATCCCATTGAAAAGATAGGCTACGCAAATGGCGTAGGGGGATCTGCGGTATGGAAAAGTCGCGGCTGAAAAGTGAGCGTTAGACCCTTTAATCACTGACTCCAAATACCAGCGGGCGCCCAAAACCAGGGTTAGGAGCCTCTAACGCTGGTTTTGACGGCTACCGCCGAACTCTAAATCTAGGCCAGAGTTTGTGAAAGTGGTATATTGGCTTGTTGGTTATATTCCCACTGTCTATGTAAAGAGCCTATATTTTATTTGTTTCCCTTGGAATTGTAGTATATATACATATAAGAACACAAATTTAAATTATTTAGCTGAACACTTCCCTTGAAGGTAAATAAAAGTGCAAAAAAGAAAATTATTGAATGTGTTAGAGCATTTACAACTGCACTATTGCTCCTGCAAAGGAGTTTTAGGGGTACATTTATCATAGTGCGGACAGACATGATCCGCTATATCGAATCATATCCGCTGCACATCGATAAATGTTGACAGCATACGCTGTCGGCATTTATCATTGCACCAGCAGTTCTTGTGAACTGCTGGTGCAATACCGCCCCCTACAGATTCGCGCTAGCAGGGGGTGTCAATCAACCTCAGAGGTGGCGGACGAGTTAAGGAGCAGCGGTCTTAGGACCGCTGCTTTTTAACTTCCGCTTCAGGTAGAACTGAAGCGGAGTGGGTCGGAAGTAGCGTCCGCTGCTTCATAAATCGACCCCTAAGACTTTGGGCCCGATGATAGTAAAGGTCAATGGGCTGGTGAGATTATTAAAAAATGATCACTCTATTTCCCTGGTGGAATTATCTAAAGTATGTTATGTGCAAAATAAAACTTGTATTTTAAAAATCTTACAAAATGAATAATTGAACCATTCACTTTTGAAAATACACAGAAAAAAATTGTATTTTCATGGTGCATCAAAAATTGTCACAAAATTCTTCACCAAAAATTGTATTTTATCAAAACTATAAAATAAGCGTAATTGTTATTTTTTCGTAAAATGGGCTGAACATGGCCGTAATTGTGTAAAGATTTTTACACTTCAGATCTCACAGTTTTTTTCTCAAAACACTCAAAGTACTTATAACTGCATATGAAAATATAGGCGATTGTAAGATGCTATACGCAGAAAACAGCATAATGTCATTTATTTTAGCTGCTGGACTTAATTTTTAAAGTGCGCCCCCTACTCACTGCTAACATCGCTTTACGGAGCCGTGTCCCTTTCCAGCGAGCTCCACTGCTTTCAATAGGAGACAACTGGCCACTTGCAGGGACTGCCCCATTGTTACGACAAATCCACCAGGGCAGCCCCTGAGAGGGTCGGCATAAAAAAAACACGCTTGAAATTGCGAGGTTTAGCTCATCGGGCCCTTAGTTAAGTCCATCCCCAGAACTGAAATGCACTATTGGGAGATAGCTGAACATATCTGGTGAGTCAATGACAAGAAGCATATTTGTATAGCCACCAATCACCAGCTAGCTCCCTCAGGCCTAGATTTGGAGTTCGGCGGTAGCCGTCAAAACCAGCGTTAGAGGCTCCTAACGCTGGTTTTGGCCACCCGCTGGTATTTGGAGTCAGTGATTAAAGGGTCTAACGCTCACTTTTCAGCCGCGACTTTTCCATACCGCAGATCCCCCTACGCCATTTGCGTATCCTATCTTTTCAATGGGATCTTTCTAACGCCGGTATTTAGAGTCGTTTCTGAAGTGAGCGTTAGAGCTCTAACGACAAAATTCCAGCCGCCTGAAAATAGCAGGAGTTAAGAGCTTTCTGGCTAACGCCGGTTCATAAAGCTCTTAACTACTGTACCCTAAAGTACACTAACACCCATAAACTACCTATGTACCCCTAAACCGAGCTCCCCCCACATCGCCGCCACTCGATTAAAATTTTTAACCCCTAATCTGCCGACCGCCACCTACGTTATACTTATGTACCCCTAATCTGCTGCCCCTAACCCCGCCGACCCCTGTATTACATTTATTAACCCCTAACCTGCCCCCCACAACGTCGCCGCCAGCTACTTAAAATAATTAACCCCTAATCTTCCGACCGCAAAGCGCCGCCACCTACGTTATCCCTATGTACCCCTAATCTGCTACCCCTAACACCGCCGACCCCTATATTATATTTATTAACCCCTAATCTGCCCCCCTCAACGTCGCCGACACCTGCCTACACTTATTAACCCCTAATCTGCCGAGCGGACCTGAGCGCTACTATAATAAAGTTATTAACCCCTAACCCGCCTCACTAACCCTATAATAAATAGTATTAACCCCCTAATCTGCCCTCCCTAACATCGCCGACACCTAACTTCAATTATTAACCCCTAATCTGACGACCGGAGCTCACCGCTATTCTAATAAATTGATTAACCCCTAAAGCTAAGTCTAACCCTAACACTAACACCCCCCTAACTTAAATATAATTTACATCTAACGAAATAAATTAACTCTTATTAAATAAATTATTCCTATTTAAAGATAAATACTTACCTGTAAAATAAATCCTAATATAGCTACAATATAAATTATAATTATATTATAGCTATTTTAGGATTAATATTTATTTTACAGGCAACTTGGTATTTATTTTAACTAGGTACAATAGCTATTAAATAGTTACCTAGTTAAAATAATAACAAATTTACCTGTAAAATAAATCCTAACCTAAGATATAATTAAACCTAACACTACCCTATCAATAAAATAATTAAATAAACTACCTACAATTACCTACAATTAACTTAACACTACACTATCAATAAATTAATTAAACACAATTCCTACAAATAAATACAATTACATAAACTAGCTAAAGTACAAAAAATAAAAAAGAACTAAGTTACAAAAAATAAAAAAATATTTACAAACATAAGAAAAATATTACAACAATTTTAAACTAATTACACCTACTCTAAGCCCCCTAATAAAATAACAAAGCCCCCCAAAATAAAAAATTCCCTACCCTATTCTAAATTAAAAAAGTTACAAGCTCTTTTACCTTACCAGTCCTGAACAGGGCCCTTTGCGGGGCATGCCCCAAGAATTTCAGCTCTTTTGCCTGTAAAAGAATAAATACAATACCCCCCCCCAACATTACAACCCACCACCCACATACCCCTAATCTAACCCAAACCCCCCTTAAATAAACCTAACACTAAGCCCCTGAAGATCTTCCTACCTTGTCTTCACCATACCAGGTTCACCGATCCGTCCTGGCTCCAACATCTTCATCCAACCCAAGCGGGGGTTGGCGATCCATCATCTGGTGCTGAAGAGGTCCAGAAGAGGCTCCAAAGTCTTCCTCCTATCCGGCAAGAAGAGGACATCCAGACCGGCAAACATCTTCTCCAAGCGGCATCTTCGATCTTCTTCCATCCGGTGCGGAGCGGGTCCATCTTGAAGCAGGCGACGCGGATCCATCCTCTTCTTCCGTTGTCTCCCGACTAATGACGGTTCCTTTAAGGGACGTCATCCAAGATGGCGTCCCTCGAATTCAGATTGGCTGATAGGATTCTATCAGCCAATCGGAATTAAGGTAGGAATTTTCTGATTGGCTGATGGAATCAGCCAATCAGAATCAAGTTCAATCCGATTGGCTGATCCAATCAGCCAATCAGATTGAGCTCGCATTCTATTGGCTGATCGGAACAGCCAATAGAATGCGAGCTCAATCTGATTGGCTGATTGGATCAGCCAATCGGATTGAACTTGATTCTGATTGGCTGATTCCATCAGCCAATCAGAAAATTCCTACCTTAATTCCGATTGGCTGATAGAATCCTATCAGCCAATCGGAATTCGAGGGACGCCATCTTGGATGACGTCCCTTAAAGGAACCGTCATTAGTCGGGAGACAACGGAAGAAGAGGATGGATCCGCGTCGCCTGCTTCAAGATGGACCCGCTCCGCACCGGATGGAAGAAGATCGAAGATGCCGCTTGGAGAAGATGTTTGCCGGTCCGGATGTCCTCTTCTTGCCGGATAGGAGGAAGACTTTGGAGCCTCTTCTGGACCTCTTCAGCACCGGATGATGGATCGCCAACCCCCGCTTGGGTTGGATGAAGATGTTGGAGCCAGGACGGATCGGTGAACCTGGTATGGTGAAGACAAGGTAGGAAGATCTTCAGGGGCTTAGTGTTAGGTTTATTTAAGGGGGGTTTGGGTTAGATTAGGGGTATGTGGGTGGTGGGTTGTAATGTTGGGGGGGGGGTATTGTATGTTTTTTTTTACAGGCAAAAGAGCTGAAATTCTTGGGGCATGCCCCGCAAAGGGCCCTGTTCAGGGCTGATAAGGTAAAAGAGCTTGTAACTTTTTTAATTTAGAATAGGGTAGGGAATTTTTTATTTTGGGGGGCTTTGTTATTTTATTAGGGGGCTTAGAGTAGGTGTAATTAGTTTAAAATTGTTGTAATATTTTCCTTATGTTTGTAAATATTTTTTTATTTTTTGTAACTTAGTTCTTTTTTATTTTTTGTACTTTAGCTAGTTTATGTAATTGTATTTATTTGTAGGAATTGTGTTTAATTAATTTATTGATAGTGTAGTGTTAGGTTAATTGTAGCTAATTGTAGGTAGTTTATTTAATTATTTTATTGATAGGGTAGTGTTAGGTTTAATTATATCTTAGGTTAGGATTTATTTTACAGGTAAATTTGTTATTATTTTAACTAGGTAACTATTAAATAGTTCTTAACTATTTAATAGCTATTGTACCTAGTTAAAATAAATACCAAGTTGTCTGTAAAATAAATATTAATCCTAAAATAGCTATAATATAATTATAATTTATATTGTAGCTATATTAGGATTTATTTTACAGGTAAGTATTTATCTTTAAATAGGAATAATTTATTTAATAAGAGTTAATTTATTTCGTTAGATAAAAATTATATTTAAGTTAGGGGGGTGTTAGTGTTAGGGTTAGACTTAGCTTTAGGGGTTAATACATTTATTAGAATAGCGGTGAGGTCCGGTCGTCAGATTAGGGGTTAATAATTGAAGTTAGGTGTCGGCGATGTTAGGGAGGGCAGATTAGGGGTTAATACTATTTATGATAGGGTTAGTGAGGCGGATTAGGGGTTAATAACTTTATTATAGTAGCGGTGCGGTCCGCTCGGCAGATTAGGGGTTAATAAGTGTAGGCAGGTGTCGGCGACGTTGAGGGGGGCAGATTAGGGGTTAATAAATATAATATAGGGGTCGGCGATGTTAGGGCAGCAGATTAGGGGTACATAGGGATAATGTAGGTTGCGGCGGTTTACGGAGCGGCAGATTAGGGGTTAAAAATAATATGCAGGGGTCAGCGATAGCGGGGGCGGCAGATTAGGGGTTAATAAGTGTAAGGTTAGGGGTGTTTAGACTCGGGGTTCATGTTAGAGTGTTAGGTGCAGACGTAGGAAGTGTTTCCCCATAGGAAACAATGGGGCTGCGTTAGGAGCTGAACGCTGCTTTTTTGCAGGTGTTAGGTTTTTTTTCAGCTCAAACAGCCCCATTGTTTCCTATGGGAGAATCGTGCACAAGCACGTTTTTGAGGCTGGCCGCGTCCGTAAGCAACTCTGGTATCGAGAGTTGCATTTGCGGAAAAAATGCTCTACGCTCCTTTTTTGGAGCCTAACGCAGCATTTGTTTGAACTCTCGATACCAGAGTTAAATTTATGGTGCGGCCAGAAAAAAGCCCGCGGAGCGTTAACAGCCCTTTTACCGCCAAACTCCAAATCTAGGCCTCAGTGTATTGCTATTCCTGAGATTGTTTATGTATGATTTCCAATAAAGAATAAAAAGAGTACAAAGTACATTTCTTAATATAAGTAAATTTAAAGTCTCTTAAAAATCCATCCTGTTTCTGATTAATTTTGACTTTCATGCTCCTTTAATATTACATAAACACAATACTATTTTATTTTTATTTTGTTTTTACTAATTTTGCCCTGTAGAACTACAATAACCACAGCTATAAATATATATTTTTGTTAAATATATTATTACTTTGTTTTGGGGCTAGGGTGAGAAATTTGGTCCGTTTGCTGGAGAAAAAAGAATACCTAATGAATTAGATGACAACATGGATAAGAGATTAATGTGGGAGGTAAGAAATGGCTTCTTTATTTCTAGTTTGGTTTATCAATTTACATTAACAATTGATTGAGAGACTACACTTTTGTTCCTTAGATTGTGTAGGTTATCAACCCAATTTTTTTTTATTTGTTTGATTGTTTATGTATTTACTTATTTATGTATTTTACAATCTTACCTATAAACATTTATGTAAGAGAGTAATCATTCAACTAAATAAAGTATTCTTTTTTTAAATGTACCCAGAAAATCATGAGACTTTGGACAAGTCCTAAGTAGTCAATCAATATTCATGATACACCATAACAATATATATTGTCCTGAAAGGGACAGTGTACCCAAAAATTGTTAGTGTTAAAAAAGATAGATAATCCCTGTATTACCCATTCACCAGTTTTGCATACCCAACATTGATATATTAATATATTTTTTACCTCTGTTATTACCTTGTATCTAAGCCTCTGCAGACTGCCCCCTTATCTCAGTGCTGTTTACAAAATTGTATTTCAGCTAATTAGTGCTGCTTCATAAATAACTCCATGGGATTGAGCACAATATTATCTGTATGGCACACACAAAGTATCTGACTGTAAAAAGCTGATAAAATGCATTAAGATAAGAGGAGGCCTGCAAGGGCTTAGAAACAGTCAGAAATGTAGAAGTTTAAAGATTATAAATTATATTATTTTAATAATGTTGGTTGTGCAAAGCTGGGGAATGTGTAGTAATGGAGTTATCTATCTTCTTAAACAAAAAAAAATCAAGTTTACTGTCCCTTGAATGATGCATTTCCTCTATTGTGAGTATATTATAATCCTTTGGAAAAGCTTATCAAGATTTTTGTTCTACATCATGCTGTGGAAGTGTATGGGAATTTTTGTAGATAAATCATTTGATAAGGTTTTTAAAAGACAAAGACTATACCCCATAGATTGACAATAATAACTTTTCCATTACGGCATGAGCTTGGTAGCCTTTATTGAAGAACAAATATGAGCTTATCGACACAGATCTACACAGATGTCTGTAATGTCACAAGCTGAGTTGCCACTGAAGCTTTGATGAGTTGAGTAGTCTCCATAATTTATTAAACAAAACGCATTTCCCTATGTTATATTTATATTTGGCATTGCTTTAAAAAAAACCCCAGAAAATGCACTTACTAACAAAAATGTTTTATTTTACCTTGTGTTATTGATTCACTTAATATTTATTTTTCAATAATCTAACATTTTAATTCCTTTTTTTCATAATTTTGAAAAGTCTCATGATCATGTACTAATATTTTCATTTTGTGATTCCATAGATTTGCATCATAAAAAATTTACTTTATTTTGACGTCACAGATTTTAAAGTGATGGTAAATTTCCCAGCATAAAAATCACATATACTGAAAGCTCTTGTCCTAACTAGCATATCTATATATGGTTTTTACATTCCAAAGTCAGATCCACTTTTAATAATGAACTTTTTGTCAGGCTCCATTACCTGATTTAAAGCAACTTCTCTTAACGATTTTTTCTTAGTTTTTGATTGGCAGGTCTTTCAGCCAATCAGAGCCTCACCATGCGCCCTATGTAAATTAATCACAGCACGCTACCGTGCTTGTAACTCAAACTGCAAGACGAACTGCGCACGCGCAACTCGCTATGCTATTTGTGCAACAATAACAGCGAGGCTGCGTCATTCAACAGTAAACATTCTCACCGTTTCTGTTGCACAAATTGCGTAGTGAGTTGCGTGTGCGCGGTTGGTCTTGCAGTCTTAGTTACAAGCACGGGAGCGTGCTGTGATTAATTTACATGGGGCGCATGGTGAGGCTTAACGAAAATGTTCATTATTAAAAGTGGATTTGACTTTGGAATGTAAAAAGCATATAGATATGCTAATTAGGACAAGAGCTTTCATCATATGTGATTTTATGATAGCGAATTTACCATCACTTTAAATGTGAATAATTTAGCAGTGCACCGTCAACACTAAGGGGTCGATTTATGAAGCTATGGTGGACAGGGGCGCACATACGTGCCCCTGTCTACCACAGCTCGCCTCTGGCGGGCTGAATTCTGCTGCTAGAATTCAGCATTGCACACGATCGCTATGTTGCACTCGTGTGCAATCCCACCCCATGCCCGTGCACAGCCAATCACACGCGGACGGGGAAAGGAAATTTGCCACCTAAGAGGTGGAGAAACCTTAAGGAAGCAGTGGTCTGATGGCCGCTGCTTGTTAAATACACACTGCAGGTTCTCTTGTGAGAACCTGCGGTCGTAGGCAGGAGAAGCCTGCCGAGGAGTTTGATAAATCGACCCCTAAGAGCAAGATTTATCATTGATGTTCTCCTATATTTGTGCCTAAATATACTCTTGAGAAAGAATGCCCTTATTTATTATATAAACATGCACCTACAATTGGGCAAGTTCGACTGTAAAATGCTCCTACTCAGTTTGCCAAAATGCGGTTAAATCAGATTGTCTAAGCTGTATTTTTTATAGTACACCTTATCAAATCAACTAGTTACTTATTTATCTTTTTTTTGTGCCTATAAAAAGTTTTCCTACAAATGTGTGCACTGAAGTTCTCCATAAGTACTGTGAAGAACAGCATTAGAAATAATTTCTTTTGAGCTTGTGTGGAAAGGCCAGAGGAGAAGAAGATTTGCCCTTGGAAAGACTAATAATAATACTAATATAACACTTCATTAATATGCTTTGTGTTATTATAGATATTATAGTAAAAATGAGTCATGAACTGGACATTTTCAAAATATGTTCTGTAAAAGGGTGCAAAAATAAGATACAAATAAATGCAAAAAAAAAGTAAACAATATGCTTTGCTTTTATGGATATTTCTGTAAGCAAAATGTACACATACCTAGTGATTTTGTTTATTTCAAATGGTAAATTAGGCTCATTTACTAATTCTACTGGAGAAATTCATCACTATACCATTTTGTTGATCAATTTGGGCACTCAGATGCGCTTCTCTAGAGGAGCGCTGAGGCGAATGCATCCTATATTATAAAAGGCCAAGTGTTTGTCTGAAGCCGTCATGCGCAGTAGAGACAAACACTTGGCCTTCCTGCACGTGCACCTCCGCTGTTTAAACAGCCCACAGCTGAAAGACCTTCGCACGCGCACCCACCCGACGTCGCACGCGCACCTCCGCTGTTTAAACAGCGCACAGCTGAGAGACCGCACGTGCACCCACCCGACCTCGCACGCGCACCTCCGCTGTTTAAAGAGCAGCGCGGGGAGCAGGAGAACTTAACAGCAGCGCAGGGAGCAGGAGGACTTAGCAGCGCGGGGAGCAGGAGAACTTAACAGCAGCCTTAACAGCAGCGCGGGGAGCAGGAGAACTTAACAGCAGCCTTAACAGCAGCGCGGGGAGCAGGTACAGGAGGAGAGAGAGACAGGGGAGAGAGAGACAGGGGAGAGAGAGAGGGGAGAGAGTGAGAGAGACAGGGGAGAGAGAGAGAGACAGGGGAGAGAGAGAGAGAGACAGGGGAGAGAGAGAGAGACAGGGGAGAGAGAGAGACAGGGGAGAGAGTGAGAGAGACAGGGGAGAGAGTGAGAGAGACAGGGGAGAGAGTGAGAGAGACAGGGGAGAGAGTGAGAGAGACAGGGGAGAGAGTGAGAGAGACAGGAGAGAGAGAAGACAGGGGGGAGAAAGAGGGGAGAGAGAGAGAGAAGAGACAGGGGGGGAGAAAGAGGGGAGAGAGAGAGAGAAGAGACGGGGGGAGAAAGAGGGGAGAGAGAGAGAGAAGAGACAGGGGGGGAGAAAGAGGGGAGAGAGAGAGAGAGAGAGAAGAGACGGGGGGAGAAAGAGGGGAGAGAGAGAGAGAAGAGACAGGGGGGGAGAAAGAGGGGAGAGAGAGAGAGAGAAGAGACAGGGGGGGAGAAAGAGGGGAGAGAGAGAAGAGACGGGGGGGAGAAAGAGGGGAGAGTGAGAGAGAAGAGACAGGGGGGGAGAAAGAGGGGAGAGAGAGAGAGAGAAGAGACAGGGGGGGAGAAAGAGGGGAGAGAGAGAGAGAGAGAGAAGAGACAGGGGGGGAGAAAGAGGGGAGAGAGAGAGAAGAGACAGGGGGGAGAGAGAGAGAGAGAGAGAGAGAGAGAGGGGAGAGAGTGAGAGAGACAGGGGAGAGAGAGAGACAGGGGAGAGAGAGACAGGGGAGAGAGAGTGAGAGAGACAGGGGAGAGAGTGAGAGAGACAGGGGAGAGAGAGAGACAGGGGAGAGAGAGACAGGGGAGAGAGAGACAGGGGAGAGAGAGTGAGAGAGACAGGGGAGAGAGTGAGAGAGACAGGGGAGGGAGAGAGAGAGACAGGGGAGAGAGAGACAGGGGCGAGAGAGAGAGAGACAGGGGAGAGAGAGACAGGGGAGAGAGAGACAGGGGAGAGAGGGGGGGGGGAGAGACAGGGGAGAGAGAGACAGAGGAGAGAGAGAGGGGGGGAGAGAGAGAGAGACATGGGAGAGAGAGAGAGACATGGGAGAGAGAGAGAGACAGGGGAGAGAGAGAGACAGGGGAGAGAGAGAGACAGGGGAGAGAGAGAGAGAGACAGGGGAGAGAGAGAGAGAGACAGGGGAGACAGGAGAGAGAGAGACAGGAGAGAGAGAGACAGGGGAGAGAGAGAGAGACAGGGGAGAGAGAGAGAGACAGGGGAGAGAGAGAGAGACAGGGGAGAGAGAGAGAGACAGGGGAGAGAGAGAGGGAGAGAGGGAGAGAGAGAGACAGGGGAGAGAGAGACAGGGGAGAGAGAGAGACATGGGAGAGAGAGAGACAGGGGAGAGAGAGAGACAGGGGGGAGAGAGAGAGACAGGGGGGAGAGAGAGAGAGACAGGGGGGAGAAAGAGAGAGACAGGGGAGAGAGAGAGAGAGACAGGGGGGAGAGAGAGAGAGACAGGGGGGAGAGAGAGAGAGACAGGGGGGAGAGAGAGAGACAGGGGGAGAGAGAGAGAGACAGGGGGAGAGAGAGAGAGACAGGGGGAGAGAGAGAGACAGGGGGGGGGAGAGAGAGAGACAGGGGGAGAGAGAGAGAGACAGGGGAGAGAGAGAGAGAGACAGGGGAGAGAGAGAGAGAGACAGGGAGGAGAGAGAGAGACAGGGAGGAGAGAGAGAGACAGGGAGGAGAGAGAGAGACAGGGAGGAGAGAGAGAGACAGGGAGGAGAGAGACAGGGGGGAGAGAGTGAAAGAGACAGGGGAGAGAGAGTGAGAGAGAGAGACAGGGGGGGGAGAAAGAGGGGAGAGAGAGAGATAGGGGAGAGAGAGAATATAAAAATAAAAATAAACCACACGGCCCGTGTGAACGGGCTTTAGGACTAGTAGGAGAATAAAAAGGTGAATTCTGATAGGGCTTGATAAATCTTGCTCTAATTGTGTTTGAAATAAGGATAACATAGTACGTTTTCATTATTTTGTATTTGCTATAAATTTAAAGAATTTGAATATACTATATTATGTATAGAAAAATATGCAAGATACATGTTACAAAATAAAATACAATATAGTCAGTTTTCACTGGATTTTAAGCAAAACTGATTTAGTTACACTATGTTACTCTGTCTGAAGTAATGCAGACAAACTGCCAAGTATAACCTACTAGTTTGATTTACAGAAAGCATTAACATTTGTAACACCCTTCTGTCACTGCATTTTGTAAATTGTTTGTCAATTTGAAATGTAATAAAAAAGAACAGAAGATATTGAAATTCACTTTTAAATAAAAAATAACCACTTATTGCTCATCAGTTTGTTTAGTCAAAGCCTCAAAATAAGACACCTGAGCACTTGTCATCACACTTAAAGGGACATGAAACCCCAAAATGTTCTTTTGTGATATAGGTAGAACGTACAATTTTAAACAACTTTCCATTTTACTTCTATTATCAAATTTGCTTCATTCTCTTGGCATCATTTGTTGAAGGACCGCAATGCACTGCTGGTTTCTAACTGAACACATGGGTGAGCCAATGACAATCAGTATATATATGCAGCCACCAATCAGCAGCTAGAACCTGAGCTTACCTAGATAAACCTTTCAGCAAAGGATAACAAGAGAAAGAAGCAAATTAAATAATAGAAATACATTGGAAAGTTGTTTAACATTGCATGCTCTGTCTTAATCATGAATGTCTAATTATGACTTTACTGTCCCTTTAAAGGGACATTAAACACTAAATACATTTCATGCACCTCCTTCTAATCACGGATGATGTCATATTGGAACCTAGGTTACACTGCAGGTATCTGAAGAAGAGTTGCACATGTACAAACAGGTCAGCACTGGAATGTAGAAAAAGATAGATTTCAACATGGCAGCACCAGTGACTAGGAGAGGTGGAAAATAACCTCAATGCTATGCTTATAAAATGTATTTTGTGTTTAATGTCCTTTTAACTTTAAAGTGATACTAAACCCAATTGTTTTATTTCATGATTCAGATAGAGTATGCAATTTTAAGCAACTTTCTAATTTACTCCTATTATCAATTTGTCTTTGTTCTTTAACCATCTTTATTTAAAAAGCAGGAATATAAAGCTTAGGAGTCAGCCCTTTATTTGGTTGAGAACCTGGGTTATGCTTGCTTATTGGTTTGCTAAATGTAGCCACTAATAATCAAGCACTATCCAGTGTGAACCTAAAATGGGCTGGCTTCTAAGCGTTACATTCCTGTTTTTTAAACAAAGATAGCAAGAGAACAAAGAAAAATTGATAATAGGAGTAAATTAGAAAGTCGCATGCTCTATCTGAATCATGAAAAAAAATTTTTGGGTTAAGTATCACTTTAATGCCTAATAGTGACCAGACCATTTTTCAATTTTCTTACCGTTAAAGGATTACTAACTTTAGCTGTTCTTAGGCAAAACGCAATCAACATTAAACATTGCAATAATAATGTAAATTAAATCTACTTTTTCATTTTGAAAAACAAAGTTCCCTTCACCAGAAAAATAAACTTTTATTTTTTGTCAGTGACGTCACGTTATCCAGCCCTCAAATGTGGGCCGTCTAAGCAATAAGATACTAGCCAATCGTATTCCCAGTATTAGCATCTAATTAAAATATAATTTCGTCAGCCAACGCATGCGCAATCCTTTTCTAATAGTATCGCATGCGCATATTGCGGCAGAGAAGCCGACATCACCGAAAGTAGAAAGAAAATAACGCATGCGCACATTGTTTTTCAATCTATGCGATCGGAAATCCAGCCATTCTACTGTCAAAAGGATTTCAATGAGAGCGGTCCTGTATTACAATGCTATATGCAATATCGGCTTTTAATATTTAAACATCATTAATGTATATATTACTCGGCACTGTAATTATTAAATGTATAAGGGGATATATTCATTAATGTTTTTAATTTTACATGGCCAATATTTTACATAATAAAATTGATGATATATATACAGAGTAGCATTCTTCAATTGCTTTTGAAGTGGTACAATGTAAAATATAGAATGTGCAAAGTGCGGTATACATAATGTAAATATAAATTATTTTTTGGGCTTCTTTTTTTGGATTGAAAAATAAAGAAAATTGATAAAATATTATATGTGATGGGCACATCCCAAAAAAATGTATGATCTATTTATAATAGGAGTGCAAATAAATTTTTTAACAAGTATATATATACATTGCTTTATATAATGCATTGCTTTATATATATATATATATATATATATATATATATATATATATATATATATATATTTTGAATCTGTATAATACATTGGTTTATATAAATCAATTGTGAATCTCTATAATAACCCCAAAGTTTTAACCACCATTATATAAATAGAACATTTTCACAATGAAAAATAATATATGATTTGACATTATCATATATTTTGCTCGTCCATCGTAGGGAGATTCTATTTTAATATTCAATCATTATAGAGCGCACAAAATTAAAATCCTCAGACAGTTGATATTTACATTCCTTTAACTGTTACAATTGTTTGTTGCTCGTTAAATCTATGGCGATTCTCTGAGCGCTCACACGCTAGATACTTATGTGAACTGCGCAGCATACTTATCTGAAGCTGGAGCGATAGAGCGTGTCTTCTTAGCCCTAGGATGGTGACGTTGCCGATGACGTTGCGTGAAATCGCGCATGCGCATTGCGTCCGGTAGTCGCCATCTTCCAACTGGTGTTTTCCACCAGGATTGGAATAGAGTTATGGATTAAAAATCAGTGGGTTTGGAGGTAAAATTTATAAAACTGATATATAGCAAACGATAAAGATTTGGAATAGGATGTACTTTGAAAAAACATTTATTTATTTGTATACTATTAGTACAAAAAAGAGTGTATATTTGACTACAGTGGCCCTTTAAGGACCAGGGCTGTTTTTATATTTCTGCGGTGTTTGTGTTTAGCTGTAATTTTCCTCTTACTCATTTACTATACCCACAAATATTATATACCGTTTTTCTTTGCATTAAATTGACTTTCTAAATATATCATTATTTTCATCATATCCTATAATTTACTATCAAAAATTATAAAATATGATGAAAAAATTAAAAAACACTCAATTTTTCTAGCTTTGACCCCCAAAATCTGTTACACATCTATAACCACCAAAAAACACCCATGCTAAATAGTTTCTAAATTTTGTCCTGAGTTTAGAAATGCCCAATGTTTACATGTTCTTTGCTTTGTTTGCAAGTTATAGGGCAATAAGTACAAGTAGCACTTTGCTATTTCCAAACCATTTTTTTTCAAAATTAGCGATAGTTATATTGTAACACCAAATCCCTGATTATCACTTGACATGTATATATTTTTTTTAGTAGACAACCCAAAGTATTGACCTAGGCCCATTTTGGTATATTTCATGCCACCATTTCACCACCAAATGCTATCAAATAAAAAAAATCATTAACTTTTTCACAAACTTTAGGTTCTTACTAAAATTATTTACAAACAGCTTATGCAATTATGGCACAAATAGTTGTAAATGCTTCTCTGGGATCCCCTTTGTTCAGAAATAGCAGACATATGTTGCTTTGGCATTGCTTTTTGGTAGTTAGAAGGCCTCTAAATGCCGCTGCTCACCACACTTGTATTATGCCCAGCAGTGAAGGGGTTAATTAGGTAGCTTGTAGGGTTAATGTTAGATTTAGTGTAGAGATCAGCCTCCCACCTGACACATCCCACCCCTGATCCCTCCCTGACCCCTCTCAAACAGCTCTCTTCCCTCCCCCACCCCACAATATTCACCCCCATCTAAAGTACTGGCAGAAAGTCTGCCAGTACTAAAATAAAAGGCTTTTTTTTAAAATATATATATATATATATATATATATATATATATATATATATATATATATATATATATATTCTGCAGTGTAGGATCCCCCCTTAACCCCCAACCTCCCTGATTCCCCCAAACAACTCTATAACCCTCCCCCCTCTACCTATTTCTTTCCTAAGATATGGTGAGTCCACGGCTTCATCAATTACTGTTGGGAATATCACTCCTGGCCAGCAGGAGGAGGCAAAGAGCACCACAGCAAAGCTGTCAAGTATCACTTCCCTTCCCACAACCGCCAATCATTCTCTTTGCCTTCGGTGCAAGGAGGAGGTGAGGTTTTGGTGTCTGAAGAAATTGAATTTATTTCACTTCAATCAAGATTTTATTATTTTAGAACATAATATGTTACTCTGTTCCGTCCCTTTTTTCAAAGATTGGGTCTAGCCGTACTCCACATTAGTCTCTTTACTAAGGGCAGTGGTGGCTTTAAAGCAGTTTGGAACTTGTAAGGTGGGCATTGCTGAGTTTTCCTAACATATTTGCTGCCCAAGTATAGAAAGCGTAGAGTGGGTTGAAGGAACTGACTTACTCTGATTCTTTCTACAGGTCTCTGTGAGAAGCATGTGTCCTCTCATACATTGTAAGCTGTCCTCCTGCCTAACGGCTAGATGCAGGTAAGTGCCCTTTTTGTCTTCTAGGAGAGGAGATAGGCACTTAAATAAAATACATAGAGCTGCATCTTTATGGGATATTTATATATATATCCTTTATGGATATTTCTATAGGCAGCAAGCAGGCACGTTGGTGACTTAAGGAGACTAAGGGGTTAATTATTTTATCAGGATTTAAAGTATTCCCCTGTTTTTCTTAGTGTGGGCATTCAGTAGCGTTAACAAGTAGGCTGCTTATTTTTGGCTCAGTTTGTATTTTCCCTGGGGAATCTGTTTGCACAGGGATCAGAACAGAAACGGGTTTAATAGAGCTTTGAAGGAACTGACTGCTCAGATAAAACCCTGTATGTATAAATAGAATATACGCCTGTTTATAATTCAAGGCTAAAATCTTAAGGAAGAGGAATTTTTCCTTAACATTTAGCGGGTTTGTTCTAAGTTGTGGAGGAATGGCACACATTTGTTTTCTTACATACGCAGCTCCTCTTGGTCTAACCACGTGACCTGCTTTCGCTTTCTTAGCTAAGCGGAGTGGTGTTTTCTCTCTGATGCCAACATCTTGTATGTTTTTACTCGATTGGCAGGGAAGAATTCCTTTATTGTTTGGTCTATACACTTAATAGTGTTATTTTTCAAAGGGGCTACCAGTTAGCGACATGAAGCGATATATATATATATATATATATATATATATATATATATATTTCAACAATGTTGCATTACGAATTTTAAAGTGACATTATCGTTTTATGGGCAATGTTAAATAAAGTACAAAATGTTCATATTTCTTTTTTGTCCTTTCATGAGGATATGGGCAATGTTTAACTGCTGCACATATTAATGTTTTCACATTATTCCTCCTTGGGAGTTCCTACGCTGTAATTTAATATTTATGTTATATTAAGTTGGAGTGCAAATAGAAGAAAAAAAGAAGCGCTAAGGAAAAAGAGGCCCTGCTAGACTTCTGTGTTCCCCTCAAAGAAAACAATGTTTAACAATTGCGCTTTTAGCGCTTGATTTCATTTACACAAATATTAAGTTGGAGTGCCAACCCAGGCTAGAACTTTCTGTTTCTTGGCTAGTGTGGACCAAATTGCTTTTGTATAAACATTTATATCCTTTTTATTGGAATATTCTTCAAAAATTAAGATATTCTTTGTGTTTGAGCCTCTTGTCCCTCAGGACTGTAATTCAGATAGGTTGTTGCACTCTGAGCCCAATGTCTCCCAGGATGATGCTGTTATATTATATATTATATACTTTATTTATGAAGCGCCAACATATTCTGCAGTGCTGTCCATGGATACAATTCATTTAAATAAAACAATATAAGACTTGTACGAGACAGGACAAAATTTACAAACACATACAGGAGGCAATCCTGCAGCTTTTTCCTCAGACCTCCCAAGCCTCTATGGCGTCACATACTGTGCCCTGTGGTTTCTCTCAATCTCCTGGAGGAGTATATTAGCCTGCAGATTTTGCAGCTCACGTATCCTCTACGGTATCTGCAGCTTTATCTGCCTTTCCTTTTCTACAGGGAAAACGCAAGAGGACATTTTAAAATTCAGATAGTAAGGTTTCTGCTCCACATTCTGCTACACAAGTTGCTCTCTTTCTTACATCTGGTGAGGAGGTTTCGCCGGTAGCTTCTGAGGGTGAAATCTCAGATTCGGACAGTATAATTCCTTCATCTGATGCTGAAGTGGTCTCCTTCAGATTTAAGCTTGTAAACCTCATGTATTGTTGAAAGAGGTTTTTAGCTGTTTGGACGACTACGAATACGCCTGTCGTTGTCAACCCTTAGGAATCTAGTAAACTTTAAAAATACTAGGATTACACTGTGGAGGTTTGCCTGTTCCAGACCATGCTAGAAGATTTTTTCACAGGAATAGGAGTAATCAGGGATCTCTTTTCCCTGTCTCCTGTCTTTAAAAAGATTTTTCCTGTCGCTGTCTCCATTAAATATCATGATGCACGGTGCCTAGAGTAGAAGGAGCATTTCTACCCTGGTTAAGAGAACTATGATCCTTATAGAGAATAGCTGCTCTTTTTAGGATCAATGGACTAAACTGAAGGCTTACATGGAAGTTGGTATGGCCACTGTGTCACGTGCAGCATCCTTTTGGTGCGACGCCTTGTTTGATTCCATCTTGGTAGAGACTCCTTTGGAGGAGATACGGAACTGAATTATGGCGCTTAAGCTAGATAATTATTATTCTAATGCTCCCATGCAGGTTAATAGCGGGGAGCCAAGATATCTGGCTTTGCTGTGCTTGCCGCAGGTGTTGGGACTAAATTCCTCAAAGTCCAAGCTTCTGGCACTTCCTTATAAGGGTAAGAACTTGTTTGGTCCTGGTGTGGCAAGACTATTTCTGTTTTTAAGGTGGAAAAGGGTCGAAGGAAAATAGTCCTAGAAGACGGCAGGACGTGCAGCTGAGGCTACATCAGCATGAAGGGTTGCCAATGATCCGGGATTGGACCAAGTGGGGAGCTGAATTTCTTTGGCATGGATATGAGATGTCCCAGGGAGGCTGTGTACATAGTATCTCAGAATTACTAAATATAATTCAATCCTTCCTCACAGAGGAAGGTTCCTCCTTTTGAGTTTATCTGCAGTTCAGATAACAGAGAAGTATTTTGAATTGCATTTGGGGACTTTTCTTTTCTGGGAGTGATAGTTCCAGTTCCTGCAGTGTGCAAGGTTTAGGATTCTATACATACCTGTTCGTGCTTCCAGAAAAAGAGGGATTTTTTTTGTCCTTTCTAGACCTAAAGTGTCTCAACAAGTTGTCTCAGGGTTCTGTCCTTCAAATTGGAAACCATTGGTTCCATTCTTCTTTTGGTCCAAGTGGGTCAGTTCATGATGAATACATACCTGGAGGAAATGTATCTTCAGTTTCTGAGATATACCTTTCTGAACAAACACTTTTAGTTTGTGCTTCTTCCCTTTCGCCTTGCCACAACGCCCAGATCTTTTTTCTATAGTTCTAGGGGCTATCTTGGCAGTTATCAGGTTTCGGGGAATTGCTGTGGCGCTCTTCCTGGACGACATATTGGTTCAGGCGTCATCTTTTCAACAAGCAAACTCTCATTTAGAGATTTTTTGTTGTTTTTTCCTCATTCCCACGGATGGGAAGTAAATCTGACAATGGGTTCCCTTGTTCCAGCTCAGGGGTAGTTTTCTTAGGGACCATATTAGTTTCCTATCTCTGACAATATTTTTGTCAGAGGTCAGAAAAATCAAGGATCCTTTCCTCTTTCCTCTCTCTCTGCACTCTAATGTTTGCCCCTTTTGTAGCTCAATGTATAGAGGTAATTGGTCTGATGGTTGCTTCATTGGATCGGAGGATAGATCTAGATCTGTCGACATGAGATTCTTTCCTGTGGTGGTTTCCGCAGGAGCATCTGTCTAGGGTCACATGCTTCAGGAGATCTGAGTAATGATGACCACGGATGCTAGCCTGTTGGGTTGGTGACTATGGAAGGAGTCTGCTATTCCATAACCATCTTGGAGTTGAGAGCGATCTCAAATGTTCTGATGGCTTGGGCTCAGGTGTTCAAGACAATTTCATCTCGGTGGTTTACATCAACCACCTAGGAGGAACCTGAAGTTCCTTAGCCATGATTGCCGTGGATTGCTTCGGTGGGTGGACGCTCACATTTGTTGTCTATCCACTATTCGCATTCAAGAGTGGATACCGGGATCGGACTTCTTGAGAGTCAGATCATTTTCTGGTAGCGGTTCTCCCAGAGGTGTTATCCAGGTTAACCCTCTAATGGGGGGTGCTGGAGTTAGTGACTTTCTTGTTACGTTTAAAGGTCTAGAGATCAGCAGAATGATCTGTTAAAATCCCGGGCGGTTCCTTGGGATTTTAGTCTGACATCCCTGTTCCTCAGTTTGCTCTCCTTCCACCAGTCTTTGTTCGTATCACATAGGAGTGGGCATCGGTATTTAATAGTTCCTGCATAGTATTCAGACCTAGTGGAGATGTATCTCTTCTACCTCTTTCGTTTCTCTGAAGCTTTCTGCTTGGAGATTGAACGCTTAGTTCTGTCTAAGTGTGTTTTTTTTGAGTCGGTCTTGAGACCAGATTTCAGGCTCGCTAGCCTGTTACTAGAAAGTTTTGCCATTTGGTATGATGTATATATCTTTATTGATGTGAATCCAAGGGCTACTTTTGGAGTAGGGTCAGGATTCCTAGGATTTTGTCCTTTATCCAGGAAGGTCTGGAGAAGGGCTTGTTAGTCTGTTCCCTTAAGGGTCAGATTTCTGCATTTCTATTTTTGGAGGACGTGCCAGATGTGCAATCTTTTTATCAGGCCTTGATCTGTATATGTGTATATATACTTGATCTGAATCTGGCCTGTGTTTAAGCCTGTTGCTCTTCCTTGAAGCCTTAACTTTGTTATTAATGTTTTACAGCAGGCTCCGTTTGAGCCATTGCATTGCATAGATATTAAATGCCTGGGAGAGTTTCGGAATTCTCGGCCTTGAAGTTTAATTTGCCTTATCATATTTTTCTTGTCGATAAGGTGGTTCTTCTTACTAGCTAGGTTTCCTTCCTATAGTGGTTTCAGACAAATATATTAATCAGGAAATTGTTGTTCCTTCTCTATGTCCTCATCCTTCTTCTCATAAAGAACGTTGTTACACAACTTGGAGGTTGTGCGTGCTTTAAAATTTTATTTACAGGCGGCTAAGGATTTTTGCCAGTCTTCTGCCCTGTTTGTTGATTTCTCTGGGAAATGTAAAGGTCAGAAAGCTTTTGCTATTTATCTTTCTCTTTGGTTGAGAAGTATAGTCGTTTTGCTTATGAGACTGCTGGACCGTAATCTCCTGAAAGATATACAACTCATTCCACTAGGGCTGTCTCCTCTTCTTGGGATTTCAAGAATGTAGCTTCTGTGGAACAGATTTGCGTGGCGGCAATTTGGTTCTCTTTGTATACTGTTTCAAAATTTTACAAATTTGATTCTTTTGCCTCGGACTAGGTGTTTTTTTTTTTTTGGAGAAAGGTTTTTCAGGTGGTGGTGCTTTCTGTTTAGGTCTGCTTGTCTTGTCCCTCCCTATTCATCTGTGTCCTCTAGCTTGGGTATTGGTTCCCAACAGTTGCTCTTCCTTGAAGCCTTAACTTTGTTATTAATGTTTTACAGCAGGCTCCGTTTGAGCCATTGCATTGCATAGATATTAAATGCCTGGGAGAGTTTCGGAATTCTCGGCCTTGAAGTTTAATTTGCCTTATCATATTTTTCTTGTCGATAAGGTGGTTCTTCTTACTAGCTAGGTTTCCTTCCTAAAGTGGTTTCAGACAAATATATTAATCAGGAAATTGTTGTTCCTTCTCTATGTCCTCATCCTTCTTCTCATAAAGAACGTTGTTACACAACTTGGAGGTTGTGCGTGCTTTAAAATTTTATTTACAGGCGGCTAAGGATTTTTGCCAGTCTTCTGCCCTGTTTGTTGATTTCTCTGGGAAATGTAAAGGTCAGAAAGCTTTTGCTATTTATCTTTCTCTTTGGTTTAGAAGTATAGTCGTTTTGCTTATGAGACTGCTGGACCGTAATCTCCTGAAAGATATACAACTCATTCCACTAGGGCTGTCTCCTCTTCTTGGGATTTCAAGAATGTAGCTTCTGTGGAACAGATTTGCGTGGCGGCAATTTGGTTCTCTTTGTATACTGTTTCAAAATTTTACAAATTTGATTCTTTTGCCTCGGACTAGGTGTTTTTTTTTTTTTGGAGAAAGGTTTTTCAGGTGGTGGTGCTTTCTGTTTAGGTCTGCTTGTCTTGTCCCTCCCTATTCATCTGTGTCCTCTAGCTTGGGTATTGGTTCCCAACAGTAATTGATGAAGCTGTGGACTCACCATATCTTAGGAAAGAAAAGAAAATGTATGCTTACCTGATAAATTTCTTTCTTTCCGGATATGGTGAGTCCACGGCCCTGCCCTTTATTTCAAGACAGTTATTTTTAACTAAACCTCAGACACCTCTACACCTTTGTGTTACTCCTTTTTCTCCTTTACCTTTGGTCGAATCACTGGGGGTTGTGGGAAGGGAAGTGATACTTGACAGTTTTGCTGTGGTGCTCTTTGCCTCCTCCTGCTGGCCAGGAGTGATATTCCCAACAGTAATTGATAAAGCCGTGGACTTACCATATCCAGAAATAAATAAATTTATCAGGTAAGCATACATTTTCTTTTTCAGCCATCTTGGGTACTGGAAGCAATCTGCCAGTACCCAGTTTGCTAAATTTTAGGCCTTTTTTACATAAAAAATATATTAAAAAAATCCAATTTTTTCTGTAGTGTAGCTGCCTCCCCCCTCAATACCCTACCCCCTCCAAGATCCCTTTTCCCAACACTTATCCCCATGACCTTTAAATGAGCTTCTCGTATCGGTTTCAAAATTCAATCATAATATATATTGCGCTTTTTCAAGGTTTGCTGGAGCTTCAGGTCTGGTGAGTGTCCACTTTAAGTCTTGTGGTGCTCGGTATATAGCAATCACCGGTAACGGATTCAGCCTTATCAAGATCTTGATAAAGGCTGAAGTCGAAACGCGTAGATTTGCCCCTAGTGTGCACTCCAACAACTCAAGTCTGCATCGGAGACTACCCAGGATTGAACACGAAAAAATCCGTTACCGGTGATTGCTATATACCGAGCACCACAAGACTTAAAGTGGACACTCACCAGACCTGAAGCTCCAGCAAACCTTAAAAAAGCGCAATATATATTATGATTGAATTTTGAAACCAATACGAGAAGCTCATTTAAAGGTCACGGTAACACATATTATTTATGTATTGAAATACACACAGCTCCCCTCACTTGTTTTTTACCCCATCGATCCCTCACAGTTGTTTGAAGGAACAGCTGTTTATCAGGGTTGAGCTGTCTCAATCCAATAGGTGCACTCACTCTTAACTGTTTTTCACTACCAACATTTATCCCCCCTCTCCCTTTTTCCCTTTCACAAAAAATGTTCCATAGTGTAGCGGTCCCACCTGCTCCCACCCCCTTGCGCGCGTTCACGCCCCCTTCTGTGCGTTCCCGCCCACACGCGCGCTCCTGGACCTCTCTTCCCCGCTCACCGGAAATCCTCCAGCGATGGGCCGCCCACCCGCCTCCCTGCTATCCCTCCCACGCCACCAACAATTGGCACCATCACTGGCCGATGCAGAGAGGTCCACAGAGTGCTTCTCTCTGCATCGGTTGCTGAAAAAAGGGTATTGCAGGATGCCTCAATATCGAGGCATCACTGCAATACCCTGAAAGCGGCTGGAAGCGATCACGCCCTTGGTTGTTAACAAACGTTTTTTGTAGGACGTGCCTGGCACGTCCTTGGTTGTTAAGCGGTTAATTTGCACTATCAGAGAGAAATTAAACACACACAGGCATTCACAGTCATCTGCATGCACACACAAAGCACCCCTGACATTCACAATCATACAAAAACAGCAACCTCCAAACATCAAAAGGAACATGAAGAGGAGCTGCCTCATCTTTTTACTTTGGTTAGTCCACGCCAGAGAATACACACATGTGCAGCTTTCCTGTACAAATATAGTGGGACAGAAATGGGGCATGAGGCAGGACGGGCCCTGACCTGGCTCACAGACACAGCAAGACAGCGAGATGTATGATAGGGCCGGCCCTGCATCATACACAAATAGAATACTCGCAACTGAACAGGACTTAGACAACCGTCCCTGGCCCCTAACTGACACTGGCCCACTGGTCAAATGCCCTGTATGCCTTTTGCTCAGTCTAGGCCTGACGGGAGCTAGATTAACTCATCTGGTGTGTCAGTGACAAGAAGTATATGTGTCTAGCCATCAATCACCAACAAGTTCCCAGTAGAGCATTGCTGCCTACATATGTATGTTTTTCAACCAAGAGATCAAAGTAAATTTGATAAAAGATGTAAATTGCAAAGTCTTTTAAAATTACATACCCTGTCTGAATCATAGAAGTTTAATTTTTACTTCCATGTCCTTTTTTTATTTTCCCATCTCTACATTTTTAGTAAGTTTGGTGAAAATGGTATAATGTCATTTACTCTTTGTTGTAGAAAATAAAGGAACTATTTAGGTTACAAGTGGAGCACAATCGTTCGCCCCGAGCGATAAGGGTTATATTGCGAGGGTTTGCGCTCATTGGGCTTACCGCTCTTATTACAAGTTGAAAGTAAATGCAATTGTGTGAACGTAGTCTCGAATTACACTAAAATCATTACCACAATCTCATATCTGTGGTAAACTGTTTTGCGAAAATATAAAGTTGCATAAAACTCATCAAAATACATTACAAAGTACACTTACATGCATAATAACACAATCTAATAAACGTTATTAAATATATTGCACACAAAAGTTATAAAGGCTCAAAGATATGAGATCTCTTGTGTTAGAAAAAAAAAGCCAGCAAAGGGCTTTAACATAGAGATACATACATATACAGTACATTGCTAAAGGTGTATACATATGTATTTGTGTATTTATATGTGTATATATGCATTTACAGAAATCCATTCTAAACAGACATTGGCAAATCTTCAAAGCAGACCCAAGTTTGGGATCAACTTTGGATCAAGAACCAACAATTACTTTTTGAAAAATTGTAGTCTAAAAAGTGTACTAGCACCATCTAAACTTCATCCTATTGGTCTCAAAAAGAAAAATAGTGATAGTGTGGGTTGGTTAACTAAACCAAATGGGACTTATAGATGTGGGAATAAAAAATGTGGAATGTGTAAACACATCAAGCAGGGGGACTTCTTTTCTAATGCAAAACAGACATGTGTGTATAACAAACATACATATACATGTAACACAAATTTTGTAGTTTACCAGTTAAAATGCAATTATATCTATGTAGGTAGAAAAAAACATACATATGCACAGGTGGCCCTCGGTTTACGACGGTTCAAATTGCGCCGTTTCAGAATAACGCCCTTTTTTTTGCTATTGAAAAGCATTGACTGCTATTAAAAGCATTAGCACATGCATACATTAAAATAGCCAGTAGGTGGAGCTGTCCACTTGTGTTGCAGCAAACACATGCAAAGAAAAGCAAGGCAGACATGACTCAATGCAGAGAACTGTTTGCAGAAAAAGGCAAGTAAAAAACGTTTTTGTTCATTAAACTTAGTTTGATGATGATACAGTCTGTTGTGTGATTAAACACAGGCAGGCTGAAATCAGTGTATAAACAGACCTGAGCAATGGATCCGTTTTAAAGGAACAAGATCTAGCAGCCACTTCCCTTAGCTGCAGAAAAATGCAAGTAAAAAAACGTTTTTCTACATTAAGCTTAGTTTGATGATGATACAGTCTGTTGTGGGATTATTTTGTTTTTGTTCATTAAACTTAGATTGATGATGATACAGTCTGTGTTTGTGTGATAATTTTATTAGGTGCGGTTTAGCAAATGTTTTTGTTTATTAAACTTAGTTTGATGATGATACAATCAACAGTATATTTTTAGGTTTATAATGCTAAACCTTTGGGGCTTCCTTAGGAGTCTAAAATCAGAGCAATGTTATATAAATTAAGCAAAACTATCCATTTAAAAAAACAAAAAACTTTATGGGCTATATAAATAGATCACCTACAAAACATTTATGCAAAGAAAAAACAAGTGTATACGTGTATAATGTCCCTTTAAGGGACTTGTTGCCAAACGTTTCCCTAATTCTAAGAGCAGCACCCCCGAAGCAAGAAAGCACTGAACAACATATTTATTTCCTTGATAGAAAAGACCCGTATGGTTCAAGCACAGTACAACTGCTGTGCTAACCAGAAGAAAAGCAGAGGTGCGCCAATTAAAAAAACCACATATAGTAATAATAACAATAAAATGCAGATATCAACGTTATTTGTGCTCTATAAGATACAATTGGAAAGATATTAGTATATTATAAAAATAAAAATAATTGCCAACAGGAGAGGCGGAAATGAGAGTCTTAAATACTTAGGTTAAATCCCTCTAGTAGATACTCGGACCTATGTTGGTCAATGTGAATATAAAGTCCATCAATCCGATGATGAGCAGCTCTCTCCAAGTTGTATGCAGAAATAATGGGTGTCCTAGAAGACAAAAAATAAAGAGGCGCTCTTGGTGCAGCAAGTTCCAATCAGCACAACAGCCAGTGATCCGTTAAATAGATTAAATATTCACAAACAAATATGCACATGCAGTGCAATAATGGGCGGACCAAAACTTCAGAGCCGTTCGGCTAACTCCTCAATGGCGAATCTGCCAAGCGACGCTGTCACACTAGGTGGTGAAAGCAGGAATCCGATCCTCCGTGTAAACCTCCGTAATGACCTGAGGTAATCAGTTGAGAAGTGCACTTAAAGTCCACAGACTGCTGTAGGTAATAAACAATTATCCAGAGCAAGGAAGAGTAGTAAAAGTTCTGTTTTATTAAAAACACTTAAAAGTTGCTTTGCAACGCGTTTCTCGGCTAACAATGCTGTTTCATCAGGCTACATAATTGTTACACTCTACCTTGCTACCTTTTATTTTACACTAAACCAATCGGCAATCCGTATTACAGAACACACCCAACTCACTACAGACGAATCAAGAGCTCTGTAATCCACACACCCCTAAAGATCAAATCTATGCTTGTTAAAAGTCAAAAGAGTTATAACGTGTGCGGAGAACAAAGCCTGTTGCTGGGACCGGAGTGAGTTCTTTTCTTAAAGGTGTAAAGACAAATAAATACATATGCAAGCCTAAACATTACCACAAGCTAAATTCTCATTTTTTAAAAACAATACATGATACAATAGTATAGGCGGCTTATCCTAAATATAAGGATACCCTCCAGTTCTGCTAAAATAATTTTTTTTAGGTACTAAGAATATATATTCATGATCAAACAACATTCAATATGCTCAAATCGATAAATACAATAGGAGTGATAGTATAACTTATTCTAAACAAACGATCTCCCAACTATACTATAAAGCGACCTGTTAGTAGATTCAGATACACAATCATAGTTTAAAGGCATATTCCTAAAATGTACATATGAAAAACAATAAAGATTTAATTATTTACCTATTTACCCTATTTATGTTATAGCCCCACTGTCATATGGTTGACCGACAAAGAAATGAAATAATTTCATTAATTCAATCTTTATTGAGGAGTCAGCCGAACGGCTCTGAAGTTTCGGTCCACCCATTATTGCACTGCATGTGCATATTTGTTTGTGAGTATTTCATCTATTTAACGGATCAATGGCTGTTGTGCTGATTGGAACTTGCTGCACCAAGAGCGCCTCTTTATTTTTTGTCTTCTAGGACATCCATTATTTATTTCCTTGATAATGGAGTTCTAAATCTCTAAAAAAAATCCGCAACCACCTTTTAGCCATCAAAACGAGGGTCATGCTTAACACCATCATTCCGATAAAGCATACCATTTTTAACAACTTTCCAATTTACTTCTATTAACACATTTGCTTCATACTCTTTGTGTCATTTGTTGAAGGAGCAGCAATGCACTACTGGGAAGGAGGCATATATGTGCAGCCACCAATCAGCAGCTTCAGAACCTACCTAGGTATACTTTTCAACAAAAGACACAAAGAGAAATTAAAAATACACAATTGAAATAAATAGTAAATTTATTTAAAATTGCATGCTCTTTCTGAATTATTAAAGGAAAAATTGGGGTTCATGTCCCTTTAAAAGCAACAAATTTAACAGTAATTTATTCAGACTTTTTTTTTAAATTGTTTTATAGATCTGTTCAGTGTGCTAAACCCTGTCTGGAGTGTGGGCTGTTTGGAGGAATCTTATCCACAAAATTCATACATTGGGCCATATTACAAGTGGTGCTCTATTTATTTATTTTTTCACTAGAAGTACACTTTTAACCCTGAAGATGAGAGTAAAAAATTTGTGGGCAAGCGAAACCCGATGTGCACTAACTTCAGGACTTTGGATGTCGCGACCACATTAACTTCTCCCCATAAACTTCAATGAGCGCACTGTTAAAAAAAAAACTAGCACTTATCACTCTGGCGCTAACCCGAAACCGCATTAGACCAATTGCACTAAAGCTGAAGGTAGTTATGAATATTTTACACTTCAATGTTCTTCACATTCTTCCTTTTTTTTACTTTTAAACATATATATAGTGATGTGCAGTCACTAGAGGCAGGTGAGGCAGGGCTTCACCTCTCATATGGGGAAAAATATACATTTTTTATTGGCTTTTAAAAAAAAAAAATATTGAATTTTTTTTTACAGCATTTTTTTTTTACAGCATTTTTTTTCTCACAGCTACATGTTGTGCAATGGAGAGGCACAAGCAAGTCTGCCTTCCATAACACAACATGCTGCGCCACCTACTGGATGAAAGTGGTTAAGATCATTGCATGGCCCATAAGTGCTTATTTGAGGTAGGCCTCTTTGGGGCTGAACCAATCCAGTGAGAGGCATTAGTCAGGGGAACATAGGGTTGGGGCTGGATGTTAAATCATATAAAACAAAACAAAAATGGAAAAAAACTACTTTCATTTATTTTGTTGCTGCCCTGTTCAGCTGTAAGCTTTGATTCAATAAAAAAAGAGAGTTCTGTACTCCCCCTCCAAGTACAGTGGAATGTTCCACTGTCACTTCGTTACAGAGCAGGAAGAGATGCAGAGAGAGCAGTGTTTTAGCCACATTTTATTGAAGTAAGTTCTGCAACCTTACGCCTAGATTTAGAGTTTGGCGTTAGCCGTCAAAAGCAGCGTTAAGGGGTCCTAACGCTGCTTTTTACCCCCCCGCTGGTATTTATAGGCAGGAAAGGGTCTACCGCTCACTTTCTTTCCGTGACTCGAGGCTACCGCAGATCCCCTTACGTCAATTGCGTATCCTATCTTTTCAATGGGATTTGCCTAACGCCAGTATTTACGAGTCTTGGAAGAAGTGAGCGGTAGAGCCTCTACCGACAAGACTCCTACCGTCAAAAAAAGTGGGCTAACGCGGGAACATAAAGCTCCTAACTACTGTGCTATAAAGTACACTAACACCCATAAACTACCTATGAACCCCTAAACCGAGGCCCCCCCACATCGCAAACCCTATAATAATTTTTTTTAACCCCTAATCTGCCGCTCCGGACACCGCCGCAACCTACATTATCCCTATGAACCCCTAATCTGCTGCCCCTATCATCGCCGACACCTATATTATATTTATTACCCCCTAATCTGCCCCCCTCAACGTCGCAGCCACCTACCTACACTTATTAACCCCTAATCTGCTGACCGGACCTCGCCGCCACTATAATAAATGTATTAACCCCTAAACCGCCGTACTCCCGCCTCGCAAACACTATAATAAATTTTATTAACCCCTAATCTGCCCTCCATCGCCGCCACCTACCTACAAATATTAACCCCTAATCTGCCGCCCCCAACGTCGCCGCTACTATAATAAAGTTATTAACCCCTAAACCTAAGTCTAACCCTAACCCTAACACCCCCTAACTTAAATATAATTTTAATTAATCTAAATAAATTTACTATCATTAAATAAATTATTTCTATTTAAAACTAAATACTTACCTATAAAATAAACCCTAATATAGCTACAATATAACTAATAGTTACATTGTAGCTATTTTAGGATTTATATTTATTTTACAGGCAACTTTGTATTTATTTTCACTAGGTACAATAGCTATTAAATAGTTAATAACTATTTAATAGCTACCTAGTTAAAATAATTACAAAATTACCTTGTAAAATAAATACTAATGTAAGTTACAAATACACCTAACACTACACTATCAATAAATTAATTAAATAAATTACCTACAATTAGCTAAACTAAAATACAATTAAATAAACTAATCTATAATACAAAAAAACCCACTAAATTAAAGAAGATAATAAAAATTTACAAGAAGTTTAAACTAATTACACCTAATCTAAGCCCCCTAATAAAATAAAAAAGCCCCCCAAAATAATAAAATGCCCTACCCTATTCTAAATTACAAAGTAATCAGCTATTTTACCAGCCTTTAAAAGGGCCTTTTGCGGGGCATTGCCCCAAAGTAATCAGCTCTTTTACCTGTAAAAAAAAAATACAACCCCCCCAACATTAACCCTTTAAGGACACAGCTTTCAGTTTGCTTAATTGTTTTATGACGGAAAAATTCCGTCATATGTCCTTAAGAGGTTAAAACCCACCACCCACATACCCCTACTCTAACCCACCCAAACCCCCCTTAAATAAACCTAACACTAACCCTCTGAAGATCTCCCTACCTTGAGTCGTCTTCACCCAGCCGAGCTGAATTCTTCATCCAAGCGGAGCAACAAGAGGTCCTCCATCCGGTAGAAGTCTTCATCCAAGCAGGGCAAGAAGAGGTCCTCCATCCGGTAGAAGTCTTCATCCAAGCGGGGTCTTCTATCTTCATCCATCCAGAGCGAAGCCATCTTCCATACAGCCGACGCAGAGCCATCCTCTTCAACCGACGGACTAACGACAAATGACGGTTCCTTTAAGGGACGTCATCCAAGATGGCGTCCCTCGAATTCCGATTGGCTGATAGGATTCTATCAGCCAATCGGAATTAAGGTAAGAAAAATCTGATTGGCTGATTCAATCAGCCAATCAGATTGAAGTCCAATCTGATTGAACTTCTCTCTCTCTCTCTCTCTCTCTCTCTCTCTCTCCCCTCTGTCTCTCCCCTCTGTCTCTCTCCCCTCTCTCTCTCTCTGTCTCTCTCTCTCTCTCTCTCTCCCCTCTGTCTCTCCCCTCTGTCTCTCTCCCCTCTCTCTCTCTCTCTCCCCTCTGTCTCTCTCTCTTTCTCTCTCCCCTCTGTCTCCCCTCTGCGTCTCTCTCTCTCCACTCTGTGTCTCCCCTCTGTCTCTCACCTCTGTGTCTCTGTCTCTCCCCTCTTTCTCTCTGTCTCTTCCCTCTTTCTCTCTGTCTCTCCCCTCTTTCTCTCTGTCTCTCCCCTCTGTGTGTATCTCTCTATCCATCTCTCTTTCTCTATCTGTCTGTGTCTCTCTCTCCCACTCCCTCTGTCTCTCCTTATGTGTCGTTCTCCCCCATGGTCTCTTTCTCTCTCAGTCTCTCTTCCTCCACCTCTGACTCTCTCATCCCTTATGTCTCTCTCTAACCCTCTGTGTGATTGTGTCTCTCTCTCTTTCTCTCTAACCCTCTGTGTCCCTCTATCTCCCCCCTCTCTTCCTCCCCCCCATCTCTCTCTCCCTCTCCCTCCGAGTGCTTTTCTGTGTTTTGGTCTACCTTTTATTTATTTAATTAATGAATTGGTGGTGCCATCTGAGGAGGTAGCTTTATTTAAAGGGGTGGGGTCAAGCGCCCCACCATCTTTAAATTTCACCAGCTGCCACTGGATCAAGACATTTTTATATTTACTGAATAATGAAGGAATCTATAAGCATAATTTGCAGCATTAAAGTAAAAAGTATGTTTTAAACATATTTTAATGGGCCTGGATTTTTCGATCTCATAATCAGAGCAAGCATTTTGTTATCTGGCAAGAGTTTCTGTTACAATCCTTTAGACTAAAATAAGATGTTTACTAAGTTGACCAGTTTTCCAAGACACCATTTAAAGGGACATGAAACCCATATGTTTTCTTTCATATCCTTTGTTGAAAATCATATCTAAATATGCTCAGAGGCTGCTGATTGGTGGCTGCACATAGATACCTCATGCGATTGGCTCACCGATGTGCATTGCTATTTCTTCAACAAAGGATATCTAAAGAATGAAGGTGTATCCTAGCCACTGCCTCACCAGCCTCTGACGTCACCGCACGTCACTATAGTCCATGTGTAGAAAGTAACAGCACCACAGCACACCGGTATTCTTAAAGGTGAATTATTTCTTTATTTGGGATATCACAACCATAAAATAGCGATGTTTCGAACCTACATGGTCCTTAATCATGCATAGTGGGGGGGCTCATTGGAGTCCTTATTGCAGTTTGTAGAAGATATTAATGCTTATATGACAAGCATCAGGTTCATACTGACATACTCATTACATGAGATTAATTTTCTTGATAATACTGTATATATACAAAAAGATAAATTAAGCACTGATCTCTTTACTAAACCTACAGATAGGAATACCCTATTAAGATATGAAAGCTTTCACCCAGAGACTGTGTTTAAATCTATCCCTAGAAGTCAGTTACTACGCACTAAGAGGATAGTCAGAGATCAAGATAGACTACCAGACAGATTAAAATCTATGGGTAATAAATTTATCCAAAGAGGCTATCCCCAGGAGATTATTAATAAAAATATTATGGATCTTGATAGGAGCAAAGCTAAAACTAAAAATAAAAATGATGCAAATAGACTAGTGTTCACTATGGAATACAGCCAGAGAAGTTAACATATCTTCAAAGCAGTGAGGAAACATTGGCATTTGTTATCAAAATATAATCCAGAGGTGTAATCATTTAAACTACCACCTTTGCCATCATATAGACGGGTGAGAAACCTCAGGGATAATTTAGTGAGAGCTGATGTGGGTACTACCAAATCATCAGAGATTAATTATCTGACTACTCCTAATAAGGGCTGTTACCCATGTCTACATTGCGCTCAATGCAATTCAATAATTAAGGGTAAATTCTTGGCACAGAATGATAAACGTAAACAATATACCATTAATGGCCTATATACATGTCAAACTAATTATGTAATCTATCTCCTTAAATGTCCATGTGGGCTTTGTTACATCGGAGAGACCACCCAGGCTGCCAGGGATAGGTTTAGTCAGCACAAGGCATCAATAAAGTCTAAGGATATGTCTCTTCCAGTATCTGCACATTTCACTCAAATGGGACATACAGTTAGCCAGCTTCGCTTCCAAGTAATTGATCACATTCCTACACATAGGAGAGGGGGCGATAGAGAACTCAAACTGAAACAAAAAGAGGTCTGGTGGATTAAGAGATTAAATATGTTACATCCTTATGGTCTGAATAGGGATTATGATCTGTATTTGTTTTTATAGATTTAGGTATGGAATTGGGGTGATATTCATTATGGTTCCACTAGAGGTCGCTAATAGAAAGAGAAAATATTTTTCTGTGATACCTGGACAGGTATGGGTTAACCCAATTAATATTATGAGCTGAAACCTGATTGGCCCAGACACCCTTTTTAAATGTGTGTTTTAATGTTTTTAAACTTTGCATGATTAAGGACCATGTAGGTTCGAAACGTCGCTATTTTATGGTTGTGATGTCCCAAATAAAGAAATAATTCACCTTTAAGAATACCGGTGTGCTGTGGTGCTGTTACTTTCTGCACATGGACTGTATTTATTGGGGTCTTGCTGATACTCCATTGTGACGAGCACACAGCCAGGTAAAAAGTTTGGACATAGTGCTGGACTCTATTTGTTTATTTTGTGTATATATATATATATATATATATATATATATATATATATGTGTGTGTGTTTTTTCTATATGAATATAACTAAATATTTAAAAAGAAAAAGAAACATTTCCTTCTAAGTGAAGAACATTGGGATGTTAAATATTTCTATAAAAAACACGGTAAAGAACATCACAATATATAAAAAATGATTACAAATTATTTTTTATGTTTAAAGGTATTTGAGTTGAAAGGGCTCCTATTCTCCTAAGTGTATATATGTATGTATGTATATATATATATAGGAACAAGCGAAAAAAATCAAGCTATCCAAATAGGTAAAACAATGTCTTTATTAGATCCATTAAAAAGTAAGGATTACAGCAAACAGCAAATACTGAAGGTGTAGAGGGCGCAGCACTGTATGGCTTACATGTTTCGGATAAACTCCGTAGTCATAGCCTACAGTGATGTGCCACACACCTGTTAAAAAGCCCTAAAAACAAGTATGATTGGCTTAAAGGTAAAAACCCGCCCACATACTATAACCAATTAGTGTTTTCAACAGCATTGATCACCTGTGAGAAAAACAGCACGTACAAACTTAGCAGAATAAAATAAATTCTGGTTACAATCAATAAACTACAAAGATAAATTCTATGTACTATACATTTATACAGGTGCTAAATAAACTCTTAAAACCTTGTATTGACATTGTTAGACTGTAAGTTAGTAAACCCACAAATATGTGTTGGGACTAATTATGGAGACCTGCAGACTGGAATCTAAGAAAACTAAGTTCTTATTATAATCGGTGGAAGTCCTATAGCCCATTAAGAGGTTAATTACCTGCTACAAAGGTATTAAGTGATGGCTAATTCTTAAAACAGTGTATTAGTAAATGTCTAATGTAATACAATAAGGCCTATATAAAGAATCATACTTCCCAAGCCTATGAACTTAATTGTGTGACCCCATGACACAGACAAATATGGTTACAGAGACTAAGGCATATATTAAAATATACCTATTAGTACATGCAAGGGTGCCCACTGGGAGGAGAAAACAAAAAGCACTTACTAAACTTATGTGTCAGTCTATTGGAGAACAGAGAGGAGGCTATGTAAATATCTATAACTGATCTTAGATAGTTATGTTAATATGATGGACTAAGATAATTACAGGAGAACATATTAGTTATACCATTCATGGTAAAAGTACCAAATAGGAAAATTATGATGTTATTCCCACAAATTCATGACATCATACCTGGAATTTAGGCCATTTGGCAAACGTGTGCCCATAGTAAAAATCCAGTATGCCTCACGTCTAGCAAGAAGTTGATTAATGTCACCTCCCCTAGTTGGTATAGTGACCCTCTCAATGCCACACCATTTCAAACCTCTAAGATCATTATCATGGTATATTCCAAAATGTTGGACAATGGGAGTGGAGGCCCTTTTAGTAGAAAAGGAAGATAAATGTTCCCTAATACGGGAATTGAGGTCAAGGGAAGTGAGTCCTATATATTGAATTTTGCATAGGGTACATTCAATTAGATAGATTGCTGACTCAGTCCTACAATTAATGCAAGTGTTTATCATATAAGATTTTTTGGTCACTACACTGGTGTAATCCTTTGTTATTCTTGTGTATTCACAAGGTTTGCATTTGCGATGCCCGCATTTATACATGCCAGTGTGTTTGAGGCACGAGGCTTTCTCTTTATGTGTCGGTCTGAGTAAGGTAGGAGAGAGCATTGAGCCCAATGTTGGACTTTTGCGATATGAACATCTAAGTCCCTTTTGAGCAGTATCTACTAATTTGTCCTCTGCCAGTAGTATCTGGAAATGTTTTCGTACTATAATGCAAATTTGTGTGTACTGGGCGCTATATGTCGTCACAAAAGTGACACTCTGTTGTTTATTTTTCTCCCCTGTTTTGGGGGCCAGTAAATTATGTCTAGAAATGTTCTGAACCTGATGCCTGGCTTTCCTGATAGCCTTCACTTTTCTCTAGATTCACAGACTCTTTTTCAAATTCAGACTGATCTGTACTGTTTCTTTTAAGCCTAATATATTCCCCCTTGGCGATGGCAAAGGGGACATGCTTAGGATGACAGCTGGTTCCTAATAAGAGTGAATTACCAGAAATGGGTTTCCTGTATATTGTAGACTTGATTCCCCCAGTTATACTGCCTTCCAAGGTGAGATCAAGATAGTTAATGTACCTGTCCTGTAGTTCAAAGGTAAATTTGAGGCCAACATTATTGTCATTGAGAAAATCAACAAAAGACCGGACAGTCTCAGGGTCACCAGTCCAGATGAAGAGAAGATCATCTATGTATCTCCTATAAAAGGAGATACATCGCAAGAAAGGGTTACTATCTCCAAAGATGTGGTAAAACTCCCACCATCCCAGGAACAAGTTTGCAAAGGATGGTGCGAATTTCGCTCCCATGGCGGTACCACATCTTTGGAGATAGTACACTCCCTCAAATCTGAAGAAGTTATGTGACAAAAGAAAACTGGTGACCCTGAGAATGAAGCCAATATATGTAACAGAAAAATCTGTGTGCCTTTTCCAGGAAGAATTGAATAGCTTCTAACTCTTTAGAATGGGGGATACTCGAGTAAAGGGAGACCGCGTCTATTGTAAGCCATCTAGAAGACGGTGTCCAATCCACATTCTCCAGGATGTTGAGAATATGTTTGGTGTCTCTGACATGTGAATGGAGGGCCAATACCAATGGTTGTAATATACAATCTAACCACTCAGACAGATTACCTAATAGGGAATCGACACCACTCACTGAATCCAGTGTTTTGTGTGTTTTGGGGAGGTGGTGAAAGAGAGGCGTTTTTGGATGATCCACCATGAGATAGGACTCATTGGATTGATCCAAAACACCTAATTCCAAACCATATATATATATATGTTTGTGTGTGTGTGTGCATATGTGCATATATGTTTGTATAAACATATTTACACATATAAAGGCATAGATACACATGTATATTCACATATATGTATACACATACACATATTTAGACATATATGTGTACATTATAGGCCTTCCCATTCGTATACCATATACCATTTAACCCATATACATTTTTTTTTATATTTATATAAAATATGTTTATCATAAAGTGTATAAATGAGTGTTATATTGTATTTTAATGAATTTATGTTGTGTTTTGTGCAGCTTTTTAAAAAACTTTTATACTTTATGCAAGGTCTTCAGGCACGCTAATTTGTTAAGCTCAAATTTTCTTTGCCCTTTATTGCAGCCATTTACTTTCAACTTGTAATATGTATGCTTGTTAGCGCAGTCGCAATATTGCTTATTGGGTCCGTGCTAACAGTAGTGTGCCACTTGAAATCTAGCCTCTGTTGTGCACTAATTTTTTACATTGTTGCTATTTATACATTATATATTTTTTGCCCATCTATAAAGTTAGCTCCCCCTATTTGGCCTTTTTGGTTTGATACCAAAATGTCAGGAAATGTCAGGAAAGCTCTTGTTTTGATGCAAGTGTGCTTTCTTTCAATGGATGGTGAGTGTTTATGAGATTAATAACAAGTGGGCTTTCCCTATATCCACTGCTATTCTAGAGGTATGGGAGACCATACCAAAATATTCCCCTAAAGGGTTGTGCCTCTCTCAAAAACCCAATGGATAGGAAGCATTAAGGCTTTCATAGGCAGGCTTTCATCTGCTGTGCTACTTTTTTATTCCAACTGTCAGCGTAGCTTGTGTGGTGGCTGCTATGTCAGTTTTATGTGACAGCTTATGTGAGGAGAGTGGGGAAGAGTTGTCTCTAGAGGCCATCTAGGTCCGCATCAGACTAATCTAAACTTCAAATAGCTTCTTTTGTGATGCATTCATTGAAATGTTTCGCCTCTGTGCTAAGATGGCTTCTATGACATACCTTGTGGTTTAAGTCCTGGCCTGCTTACATGGTTTCTTAGATCAGACTATTATCTCTTACTTTTCAGGGTAAGATACTATTTGGTCCAGGCCTGGATGTCCACAGTAACTGTTATGAAAGGAGCCTTTCTACCTACGATAAAAAAGTCCATGGTAAAGCTAAGGCTTCTGGACACTCTGGCTCCTTTTGTCAGTTCAAGTCTAAAAAATCATCTTAGACTTGTTTTCTATGATATTATCTCTTATGACATCTTAGAATCGGTTTCTATGAGATAATCTCTTACAGAAGAGTGCAGACTGAAACTGAAACAGATGTATGCTCGTCTACAGCTGAATCTTCCTCCTTCTGTAGTTAAGTGCATGGAAATTATAGGGCTGATGGTTGCCACCTTGGATGAGGTTCTCTTTGTCAGGCATCACCTGAGATCTCTTTATCTGTCACTGTTCCATCAGCGAAACAAGAACCATGGAGACCTGTCTCAGCAGATCTCTCTAGAATAGGAAACCATCAGTCGCTACCTGTCTTGGTGGCAGCCACACCAGTCCTTAGTACAGGGAGCCTCATTCAGAAAGTTTCAGTGGACTGTGATTATGACATATGCCTGTCTCCTGGGCTGAGTAGCTGTGTGTAGAGACTGTGGTCTCCTTGGGAGGCGAGTTTAACCTTCAACTTTCTGGAACTCTGTGCAGTCTTAAATCCTCTTCAGAGTTGGCTCAATCTCAGACTTCATCTTTACATCCAATTTCAATTGAACAGTGTCACGGCAGGGATTTACGTCATCCATTAAGGATGATCTCGCAACTCCTTAGTAATGATAGAGGTGTCACATATTTTCAGATGGACTGTCATTATAGGTGTTTGTCTAAAAGAGTGATTTCTGTCCCTGCTGCAGTTAGTTGTACTGTAGCTTTAAGAAGGCCAAGAAGATCAATTAGGTCTTAATTTCAGTGGTCTAAATTAGCACTTAAAGAGACAGTCAACACAAACATTGTTATTGTTTAAAAAGATAGATAATGTCTTTACTACCCATTCCCCAGCTTTGCACATAAAACATTGTTATATTAAAGGGACACTAAACGCAAATTTTTTCATTTGTGATTCAGATAGAGCATGCAATTTTAAGCAACTTTCTAATTTACTCCTATTATCAATTTTTCTTTGTTCTTTTGCTATGTTTATTTGAAAAAGAAGGCATCTAAGCTAAGGAGCCAGCCAGTTTTCAGTTTAGAACCCTGGACAGCACTTGTTTATTGGTGGGTGAATTTATCCACCAATCAACAAGAACAACCCAGGTTGTTCACCAAAAATGGGCCGGCATCTAAACTTACATTCTTGCTTTTCAAATAAAGATATCAAGAGAATGAAGAAAATTGATAATAGGAGTAAATTAGAAAGTTGCTTCAAATTGCATGCTCTATCTGAATCACGAAAAACAAAATTAGGGTTCAGTGTCCCTTTAACATACTTTATAACCTTTTAAACCTCTAAATTTCTTTCTGTTTCTAAGTCCCTAAATACAGCCCCATGGTCACATGCTTTTGTATTTGCTTTTCACATCAGGGGAAGCTAGTTCATGTGAGCCATATAGATAACATTGTGCTGACGCCCGTGGATTCTAACAACACAGCACTAATTGGCTTAAATGCAAGTCAATAGATAAAGTCATGTGATCAGGGGGCTGTCAGAAGATGCTTAGAAACAAGGTAATCACAGAGGTAAAAAGTGTATTAATAACAGTGTTTTTGTGCAAAACTGGGGAATAGTTAATAAAGGGATTATTTATCTTTAAAACAATAAAACATTTTGAGTTGACTGTCCCTTTTAAGGTTGCTTGTTTATTAAGTTAATTCCTCTTACTCTGGCAATTTCTAAAGTAGACAACCCAATATATTAATCTATGCTCATTTTGGTATATTTGATGCCACTATTTGGCCACCAGATATGATATATAAAAAAATATTTTAACATTTTTTTCAAATTTGCAGTCATAAGACAAATGATTGTAAAAGCTTCTCTGGAATACCTTTTGTTAAGAAATAGCATACTTTAGCATGCATGCATGCCTTTGCCATTGGTTTTTCACAATTAGAAGGCTAATTGCAGTTGAGCACCACAACTGCTGAATCCTGCGTCGCCCGTAAGTTCACCTCGCACATCAAGTGAATCACATATATGGCGGTGGCAGATCAGATACTGCCGTATGCCGGATAAACTGGCGATGTTTAGAAATGTGCGGAAATAGACATTTCTGGAGTTGCCAGTGATTTACGGCAGTATATAATCTGCCGGCACCTAAGTAAAAAACAAAAAAGTTTAAATTGCTCGTAAAAGTCTAACCCGCCTCCTAAAAATAAATCTGACATGTCAAAACCCCTATATCCGCAATCCCCCACATCGCAACTAATAATAAAAGTTATTAACCCCTAAACTGCCATCCCCCACAACGCAATATACCTAATAAAGTGATTAAGCCCTAAACCGCCATCCCCCCACAACGCAATATACGTAATAAAGTAATTAACCCCTAAACTGCCACCCCACAACGCAATAAAGCTAATAAAGGGATTAACCCCTAATCCGCCAACCCCCACATAGCAAAGTACCTAAAAAATGTAGTTACCCCTAATCCAACATCCCCCCATATCACAAAGTATCTAATTATACTATTAACCCCTAATCCGCCAACCCCCACGATGCAATCTACCTATTAACATTATTATGCCCTAAACCGCCAACCCCCCACGACACAATCTACCTAATTAATTTATTAACCCCTAAACCGCCATCCCCCCACAAAGCAATTAATTAATCTAATCACTAAGCCCCCTAACCTAAAAACCCCTAATTAACCCCAAGTACATAAAATAAAAAGAGTACCTTACTAATAAATTAATTTAAAAATTGCCAAAATAAAAAAATGCTAACTTAAAATTAAAATAAAAAAATCCTAACATTACGTAAAAAAATCCTAAAATTAAATTAAAAAATCTAATATTTATCTAATACCCCTATAAAAACAAAAAAAGTCACCCCAAAATAAAAACACCCCTAATCTAACACTAAACTACCAATAGGGGATTGTCAATCAGCTCTTTTACATTAGAAACTACAAGTTAACCCCGAACAGTAAACCCCCCCCCACCCAACACCCTCTAAAAAAAACTAAGCTACCCATTGCCCCTAAAGCAGCATTTGTATGGGCATTGCCCTTAAAAGGGCAATCAGCTCTTTAGAGCGCATTAAAATTAAAAAGACAAATTAAAAAACACCCATAAAAAAAAAAAAAAATAACACTAACCCGACATAGGTACTCACCATTCCTGAAGTACGGTGGTTAAGGTCTTCTTCCAGACAGCTCCATCTTCATCCATCTCGGAACCATCTTCTTTCCTCTTGCCGGATGTGCGGAGCGGTCTTCTGTTCAAACCAGCCAATAGGATTTCAGTAGCTCTCATCCTATTGGCTGATTTGAAAATTTCAGCCAATAGAAATGCAAGGTACCTCAATATAAAAGGGGTACCTTGTATTCAATCTTCAGTGTGCGGCGGAAGATCGCATGAAGAGGAGCCTCCACGTCGCTGAAGACCGCTGCCGCTGAGGAGGACCAGCGATCCGGATCCACGCATCGGCGAAGATCGCTCCGCACCTCCGGCAAGAAGAAAGAAAATGGTCCCGCGATGGATAAAGATGGAGCCGCCTAGTTGAAGACTTTTCAGCGCATGGAAGAAGGTGAATGTCTGGACTTCAGGAACGGTGAGTACATTTTTTGGGGTTATTTTTATTTATTTTTTTTAGATTAGTTTTTTTTTAATTTTGTAATGGTCTGCAAAAGAGCTGATCGCCCTTTTAAGGACAATGCCCATACAAATGCCCCTTAAGGGGCAATGGGTAGATTAGACTTTATTTAGTGTTAGGTTTTTTTATTTTAGGGGGTTGGGTGGGTGTGCGGTTTTACTGTTGGGGGTTAGTTTGTAGTTTTTTTTAGATAAAAGCTGATTGCTTCAGGGCAATGTCCTACAAAAAGCCCTTTTAAGGGCTATTGATAGTTTATTCTTACATTAGGGAGTGTTTTTATTTTGAGGTGTTTTTTTTTTATAGGGGTATTAGATGAGGTATAAAAAAAATATTTTGGATAATTTCGTTTATTTTTTCTGTAATTTTAGATTTTTTTTCCCCTTGTAATATTAGATTTTTTATTTTAATTTAATGTTAGTTTCTCTTGCAAGGTGTATCCAGTCCACAGATTCATCCTTTACTTGTGGGATATTCTCATTCCCTACAGGAAGTGGCAAAGAGAGCACACAGCAAAGCTGTCCATATAGCTCCCCCTCTAGCTCCACCCCCCAGTCATTCTCTTTGCTGGCTCTAAGCACTAGGGTCTCTCTACGGGAGGGTAAAGTGAATGTGTTGTTAGAATTGTAGTTTTTATTATCTTCAATCAAAAGTTTGTTATTTTAAATGGTACCGGTTTGTACTATTTACTCTCTAGCAGAAAAGTGATGAAGATTTCTGCTGAGAGGAAAATGATTTTAGCATGTTGTAACTAAAATCCACTGCTGTTCCCACACAGGACTGAGGAGTACCAGAAAACTTCAGTTGGGGGGAACGGTTTGCAGGGTAATCTGCAATGAGGTATGTTCAGTCATTTATTTCTAGACAAGACTGAGATAATGCTAGAAGAGCCTAACAATATCCCCATGAGGGGAGGGTAAGCTTTGTTCACAGACTTAGTAAGGAATTGAATGCTTACATAACAGGGCTAATTATGCTGGTTGACACTGATTCAGGGCAATCGATTGTTTATTCAAGAAAAATAGCGTTTGTAGACACTTTGAAAGTCCTTTTGGGGTTCTTTCTGGGGTTATTATCCACATGGCTGGTTTTTAGTCACTTAAGAGTGATTTGCTAGGCCTCACAGCTCCGGAGTAGAGTGGGAGGGGCCTAATTTCGCGCCTCAGATGCGCAGTTAGAATTGCAGAGAAGTTCATGCTGCTTCACATGGAGGGTCCTGCTGCTGTTTGAGGGCCTTATAGAAGTTATATTCCCTCAAATCTGATCCCTAAGGGCAGGTAGGGCCACAGCAAGGCTGTGGCAAGGTGCTGTACTATTTTTAACCGGGTGTTGGCTTTAGGCTGCTCCGGTTTGGGCATTAAGTTAATCGTTTTGAAACTTGTGGTGCAATCTTATTAAGTCTTTAGGTACAAACTGGGAAAATTTCAGGAGAATTGCTGCATTTTTCACTGTTTTGTAAAATTGTGTGCTCTTTTTATCTCTTAAAGGCACAGTAACGTTTTTTTCAAATTGTGTTTTTTATTTGATTAAAGTGATTTCCAAGCCTGCTTGTATATATTACTAGTCTATTAAACATGTCTGACACTAAGGAAAATCCTTGTTCAATGTGTTTAGAAGCCTTGGTGGAACCCCCTCTCAGAATGTGTCCCACTTGTACTGATATGTCTATACACTTTAAAGATCATATTGTTGCACTTAAGAATGTGGCCCAAGATGATTCTCAGACTGAAGGTAACGAGGGTAGCCCGTCTGCCTCTCCCCAAGTGTCACAACCAGTTACGCCCGCGCAAGCGACGCCTAGTACCTCTAGTGCGTCTAACCCTTTTACATTACAAGACTTAGTGTCAGTCATGGATAATTCTCTTATAGCCTTCTTATCTAAACTGCCCGTGTTACCCGCAAAGCGTGATAGCTCCGTTTTAAGAACAGATTATGAGCATTCTGACGCTTTGGTAGCCGTATCCAATATACCATCATAACGCTCTGAAGTGGGAGCGAGGGATTTGATGTCTGAGGGAGAAGTCTCTGATTCAGGAAGGGTTCCTCCTCAGACAGATTCAGATACCTTGGCTTTTAAATTTAAACTAGAACACCTCCGCGTTTTGCTTAGGGAGGTATTAGCTACTCTGGATGACTGCGACCCTTTGGTGATCCCAGAGAAATTGTGTAAAATGGACAAGTACCTAGAGGTCCCTGTTTACACTGATATGTTTCCGGTCCCTAAGAGGATTGCGGATATCGTTACTAGGGAGTGGGATAGACCAGGTGTTCCCTTTGCTCCCCCTCCTGTTTTTAAGAAAATGTTCCCCATACCTGACCCTGTGCGGGACTCGTGGCAGACGGTCCCTAAGGTGGAGGGGGCTATTTCTACACTTGCTAAACGCACAACCATACCAATTGAAGACAGTTGTGCTTTTAAAGACCCTATGGATAAGAAGTTAGAGGGTTTACTTAAGAAAATTTTTGTTCAACAAGGTTTTTTTTCTCCAACCTATTGCCTGCATTATTCCTGTAACTACTGCAGCTGCTTTCTGGTTTGAGGCGCTGGAAGACTCGCTACAGACGGAGACCTCATATGAGGAAATTATGGATAGAATTAAGGCTCTAAAGCTAGCTAATTCTTTATCACTGACGGCGCTTTCCAAATAGCTAAGTTAGCGGCGAAAAATTCAGGTTTCGCCATTTTGGCGCGCAGGGCGCTATGGCTAAAGTCCTGGTCGGCCGATGTGTCGTCTAAATCCAAGCTTTTGAACATTCCTTTCAAAGGAAAGACCCTCTTCGGGCCTGAATTTGAAAGATATAATTTCAGATATCACCGGGGGAAAAGGCCATGCTCTCCCTCAGGACAAGCCCTTTAAGACAAAGAACAAAGCTAATTTTTGTTCCTTTCGCAATTTCAGGAACGTCCCGCTTCATCCTCTCCGGCTGCAAAGCAAGAGGGTAACGCTTCACAGCCCAAGGCAACCTGGAAACCTTACCAGGGCTGGAATAAGGGTAAACAGGCCAAAAAGCCTGCAGCTGCCACCAAGACAGCATGAAGGGGTAGCCCCCGATCCGGGACCGGATCTAGTAGGGGCAGACTCTCTCTCTTCGCTCAGGCCTGGGCAAGAGATGTACACGATCCTTGGGCATTAGAGATTGTAGCCCAGGGATACCTTTTAGAATTCAAGGACTCTCCTCCAAGGGGAAGGTTCCACATTTCTCATCTGTCTACAGATCAGACAAAGAAAAAGGTGTTTTTACGCTGTGTAGAAGATCTACTTACAATGGGAGTGATCCACCCAGTTCCAATTGCAGAACAAGGACTGGGGTTTTACTCAAACCTGTTTGTGGTTCCCAAAAAAGAAGGAACTTTCAGACCAATCCTGGATCTCAAAATTCTAAACAAATTCCTCAGAGTCCCATCATTCAAGATGGAGACCATTCGGACAATCTTACCAATGATCCAGGAGGGTCAATATATGACTACCGTGGATCTAAAGGATGCGTATCTGCATATTCCTATCCACAAAGATCATCACCAGTTTCTCAGGTTCGCCTTTCTGGACAAGCATTATCAGTTTGTGGCTCTTCCTTTCGGGTTGGCCACTGCTCCCAGAATTTTCACAAAGGTGCTAGGGTCCCTCCTGGCGGTTCTAAGACCGCGGGGCATAGCAGTGGCGCCTTACCTAGACGACATCTTAATTCAGGCGTCGACTTTCCAAAGAACCAAGTCTCACACGAAGATCGTATTGGCCTTTCTGAGGTCTCACGGGTGGAAGGTGAACGTCAAAAGGAGTTCTCTCTCCCCCCTCACAAGAGTTCCATTCCTAGGAACCCTGATAGACTCGGTAGAAATGAAAATATTTCTGACGTAGGTCAGAAAGTTAAAACTGTTAACTACTTGCCGAGCTCTTCATTCCATTCCTCGGCCATCTGTAGCTCAGTGCATGGAGACAATCGGACTAATGGTAGCGGCAATGGACATAGTCCCTTTTGCTCGGATACACCTCAGACCACTGCAACTATGCATGCTCAAACAGTGGAATGGGGATTATGCAGATTTGTCTCCTCAAATTTAGTTGGACCAGGAGACCAGAGATTCTCTTCTCTGGTGTTTGTCTCAGGACCACCTGTCTCAGGGAATATGTTTCTGCAGGCCAGAGTGGGTCATTGTAACGACCGACGCCAGTCTGTTAGGCTGGGGTGCGGTCTGGAACTCCCTGAAAGCTCAGGGCTTATGGTCTCGGGAAGAAACGCTTCTCCCGATAAACATTCTGGAACTGAGGGCGATATTCAACGCTCTTCAGGCATGGCCTCAACTAGCTGCGGCCAAATTCATCAGATTTCAGTCGGACAACATCACGACTGTAGCTTATGTCAATCATCAGGGGGGAACAAAGAGTTCCCTAGCGATGACGGAAGTAACCAAAATAAACAGGTGGGCGGAGGACCACTCCTGCCATCTCTCAGCAATTCACATCCCAGGGGTAGACAACTGGGAAGCGGATTTTCTAAGTTGTCAGACTTTTCACCCGGGGGAGTGGGAACTCCACCGGAGGTGTTTGCTCAGCTGACTCAGCTATGGGGCACTCCAGAATTGGATCTGATGGCGTCCCGTCAGAACGCCAAACTTCCTCTCTACGGGTCCAGGTCCCGGGACCCCAAGGCTGTATTGATAGATGCTCTAGCAGCGCCTTGGTCCTTCAATCTGGCTTATGTTTTTCCACTGTTTCCTCTCCTCCCGCATCTGGTTGCCAGAATCAAGCAGGAGAAGGCTTCGGTGATTCTGATAGCACCTGCGTGGCCACGCAGGACTTGGTATGCAGACCTAGTGGACATTTCATCTGTCCCACCATGGACACTGCCAATGAGGCAGGATCTACTAATACAGGGTCCGTTCAAGCATCCAAATTTAGTTTCTCTACGTCTGACTGCTTGGAGATTGAACACTTAATTCTATCAAAGCGTGGGTTCTCTGAGTCAGTTATAGATACTCTGACTCAGGCTAGAAAGCCTGTCACCAGGAAAATCTACCATAAGATATGGCGGAAATATCTTTGTTGGAGTGAATCCAAGGGTTACTCATGGAGTAAGATTAGGATTCCCAGGATATTGTCCTTTCTCCAAGAAGGATTGGAGAAAGGATTGTCAGCTATTTCCCTAAAAGGGCAAATATCTGCTTTGTCTATCCTGTTACACAAGCGTCTGGCAGAAGTACCAGACGTTCAAGCCTTTGCTCAGGCTTTAGTCAGAATCAAGCCTGTCTTTAAACCTGTGGCTCCGCCATGGAGTTTGAATCTAGTTCTTTCAGTTCTTCAGCCAATAGGATTGAGCTTGCATTCTATTGGCTGTTACAATCAGCCAATAGAATGCAAGCTCAATCCTATTGGCTGATTGGATCAGCCATATGATTGAAGCTTAATCCTGTTAGCTGATTGCATCAGCCAATAGAATTTTTTCACCTTTAATTCTGATTGGCTGATAGAATTCTATCAGCCAATTAGAATTCAAGGGACGCCATCTTGGATGACGTCACTTAAAGGAACCTTCATTCGAGAAGAGCCGTGGAAAGAAGAGGATGCTCCGCATGTATGAAGATAGAAGATGCCGTCTGGATGAAGACTTCTGCCCGCCTGGAGGACCACTTCTTGCCGCTTGGATGAAGACTTCTCCCGGCTTCGTTGAGGACTTCTTGCTGCTTGGATGAAGACTTCTCCCGGCTTCGTTGAGGATGGATGTTGGGTCTTCAAAAACTGTAAGTGGATCTTCGGGGGTTAGTGTTAGGTTTTTTTTAAAGGTTTATTGGGTGGGTTTTATTTTTAGCTTAGGGTTTAGGCGGAAAAAGAGCTAAATGCCCTTTTAAGGGCAATGCCCATACAAATGCCCTTTTCAGGGCAATGGGGAGCTTATTTTTTTTTAGTTAGGATTTTATTTGGGGGGTTAGGTTGTGTGGGTGGTGGGTTTTACTGTTAGGGTTTTTTTTTTTTAATTTTTTTTACAGGTAAAGAGCTGATTTCTTTGTGGCAATGCCCCACAAAAGGCCCTTTTAAGGGCTATTGGCAGTTTAGTTTAGGCTAGGGTTTTTTTTTATTTTGGGGGGCCTTTTTTATTTTGATAGGGCTATTAGATTAGGTGTAATTAGTTTAAATATTTGATCATTTCTTTTTTTATTTTGTGTAATTTAGTGTTTTTTTTGTAATTTAGTTAATTGTATTTAATAAATGTAATTTATTTAATTGTAGTGTAAGGTTAGGTGTTAGTGTAACTCAGGTTAGGTTTTATTTTACAGGTAAATTTGTATTTATTTTAGCTAGGTAGTTAGTAAATAGTTAATAAATATTTACTAACTAGTCTACCTAGTTAAAATAAATACAAACTTACCTGTGAAATAAAAATAAAACCTAAGCTAGATACAATGTAACTATTAGTTATATTGTAGCTAGCTTAGGGTTTATTTTACAGGTAAGTATTTAGTTTTAAATAGGAATTATTTAGTTATTAATAGTAGGTTTTATTTAGATTTATTTGAATTACATTAACCCCTTAATGACAACTGACGTACCAGGTACGTCATGCATTAACAATCAGTTAATGACAATGGACGTACCTGGTACGTCAGTTGTCTAACAGAGTGCTGGAAGTGATCACAATCACTTCCAGCAGCTCTGAGGGTATTGCAGTGATGCCTCGATATGGAGGCATCCTGCAATACCCCTTTACAAGACTCTGATGCAGAGAGAGCCACTCTGTGGCCCTCTCTGCACCGGTAGTGATGGTGCCGATGGTGCCTCTGACCGGTGGGAGGAGGGAGCGTGTGCACGCGCGTGCACGATGCGAGCGCGCACGTGCACGATGCGCGCGTGCACGGTTGTGCGCGTGCACGTGGGCACGCGTGCACGTGCACATGCGCACATTAGCCACACTGACACCAATGAAAAAGTAAGGGGAAAAAAAGTTATTTTATTTTTTTTATATTTAAAAGGATCTGTGAGGGGGAGGGGGTGGGGGTATTGTGGGGGGGCTGCTACACTACAGAAATAATTAAACACAAATAACAGTTATAAATACAATTAAAATAAGTTTGGTTTGTGGGGCCAAACTGGGTACTGGCAGACAGCTGCCAGTACCCAAGATGGCGGTAATTAGGTAGGGGAGAGGGTTAGAGAGCTGGAGGGGGGGATCAGGGAGGTTGGTGCTAAGGCAGGGGTCCATCACAACTAAAATATTTTATAATTTTTATTTAAAAAAAAAAAAAACTCTTTTATTTAGTACTGGCAGACTTTCTGCCAGTACTTAAGATGGCGGTAACAATTGTGGGGTGGGGAAGGGAAGAGAGCTGTTTGGGAGGGATCAGGGGGTGGGATGTGTCAGGTGGGAGGCTGATCTCTAAAATTAACCCTGCAAGCTCCCTACAAGCTACCTAATTTAACCCCTTCGCTGCTGGGCATAATTCAAGTGTGGTGCGCAGCATCATTTATCGGCCTTCTAATTACCAAAAAGCAACCCCAAAGCCATATAAATCTGCTATTTCTGAACAAAGGGGATCCCAGAGAAGCTTTTACAACAATTTCTGCCATAATTGCACAAGCTGTTTGTAAATAATTTCAGTGAGAAGCCTAAAATTGTGAAAAATGTAAAGTTTTTTTTTTTATTTGCTCGCATTTGGCGGTGAAATGGTGGCATAAAATATACCAAAATGGGCCTAGATCAATACTTGGGGTTGTCTACTACACTACACTAAAGCTAAAATTAACCCTACAAGCTCCCTACAAGCTCCCTAATTAACCCCTTCACTCCTGGGCATAAAACACGTGGGGTGCGCAGTGGCATTTAGCGGCCTTCTAATTACCAAAAAGCAACCACAAAGCCATATAAGTCTGTTATTTCTGAAAAAGGGGATCCCAGAGAAGCATTTACAACCATTTGTGCCATAATTGCAGAAGCTGTTTGTAAATAATTTCAGTGGGAAACCTAAAGTTTGTGACAAAATTTGTGAAAAAGTGAACTTTTTTTTTTTTTTTTATCGCATTTGGCGGTGAAATGGTGGCATGAAATATACCAAAATGGGCCTAGATCAATACTTTGGGATGTCTTCTAAAACAAAATATATACATGTCAAGGGATATTCAGATATTCCTGACAGATATCAGTGTCCCAATGTAACTAGCGCTAATTTTGAAAAAAAGTGGTTTGGAAATAGCAAAGTGCTACTTGTGTTTATTGCCCTATAAATTGCAAAAAAAGCTAAGAACATGTAAACATTGGGTATTTCTAAACTCAGGACAAAATTTAGAAACTATTTAGCATGGGTGTTTTTTGTTGATTGTAGATGTGTAACAGATTTTGGGGGTCAAAGTTAGAAAAAGTGTGTTTTTTTCCATTTTTTCCTCATATTTTATCATTTTTTTTTAGTAAATTATAAGATATGATGAAAATAATGGTATCTTTAGAAAGTCCATTTAATGACGAGAAAAACGGTATATAATATGTGTGGGTACAGTAAACGAGTAAGAGGAAAATTACAGCTAAACGCAAACAGTGCAGAAATGTAAAAATAGCCATTGTCATTAAGGGTAAGAAAATTGAAAAATGGTCCGGTCATTAAGGGGTTAAAGTTAGTGGGGGTTAGGGTTAGATTTAGGCTTAGGGGTTAATAACTTTAGTATAGTAGCGGCGACGTTGGGGCGGAAGATTCGGGGTTAATAAATGTAGGTAGGTGGCGGCGATGTTAGGGGCGGCAGATTAAGGGTTAATAATATTTAACTAGTGTTTACGATGCGGGAGTATAGCAGTTTAGGGGATAATATGTTTATTATAGTGGCGGCGATGTCCGGAGCGGCAGATTAGGGGTTAATAGGTAGTTTATGGGTGTTAGTGTACTTTTTAGCACTTTAGTTATGAGTTGTATGTGGTATAGGGTGTACTGCTCACTTTTTGGCCTCCCAGGCAGACTCGTAATACCGGCGCAAAGGAAGTCCCATTGAAAAAGGACTTTTGGAAAGCTGCGGTAGATATGTTGCGTTACGGCCAAAAAAGTGTGCGGTGCCCCTAAACCTGCAAGACTCGTAATACCAGAGGTAGTGAAAAAGAGTCTTAACGCTGCTTTTTCACTCATATTGCAAAACTCGTAATCTAGACACATGTAATTTTTAAATTTTATTTTATATTATTATTTATAATTTAATATTTTTCTGTAGTGTAGTGCCCCCTTCCAAGATACGTTTTTCATAGTTTGGGGTCCTCCCTTCCTACTCCAGCTATTACATTTCAAAGTGTAGGGCCCCATTTATCCCACTCACTTAATAAACATTTTCTGCAGTGTAAGAAACCCATTCTTCCCTCCCCCCTCCGCTGCTGGGCTCATCCACGCGCCTCCCTCCCACAACTCCCACTGATCGTTATAGCACGATCAGTGTTACCTTACCATATGAAGAAGATGCCTTCTGCCCCCTGATTGTAGCTCTTGCTCTTTAAGCTGACAGCGGAGACAGCAACAGGCACCTTTGTGTTAGACGTAGGTACTACGTCAACACAGTAAGCTGGGCAAAGTACTATGTGACATAGTATCTACGTCCAAATAGTGCAAGGGGTTCACCAAGATATTGTGGTACCTTCCTTGTGTCCAGCTCTAACAAATATAAAGGAATGCCTTCTGCATAATCTTTATGTAGTTTTTGCTTTGAAGTTCTATAATGAAGCTACAACGTCCTTTCAGATTTCTTCTGCCTTTTCGCATTTTTCTGGGGAAAGGATGAGAAAGCTATTGCCACTACCTTAGCGGCTTGTCTTAAGGCTTTAATTAGAAAAATTAAATTGTTGCGAGGATGTCTGTCCCAAGAGGATTACTGCTCTTTCTACTAGATCAGTGGATCCTTTTTGGTCCTTTTATAATGATGCTTCTCTTGAACAGATTTGCAAGCAGCTTCTTGGTCTTTAATTTTGACGAGTACGCTTTGGCTGAGGCAGTCCCTTCCTATTTGTGGTGGTCTTGTGGACTTCACTGCTTTGCTATAATAGCCCATATGTGATGATCTTGTGGACTCTCACCATCCATTGAAGGAAATTTTTTTTTATACTTACCTGGAATGTTAATTTCCTTTAGGATAGTGAGAGCCCACCACCCACACTCTTTGATTTAATACAGCTGGTGGCAGGACTTGTTGCACTACTTTGCCCTGATTTGTCTTTTCCAGGGAATAAATAGTCCACATGTGACGACCTTGCTCAGGTAAGAATAAATTTTGTTTTTACAAGTTAGAGGTAGACTGTTTTTTTTGTATACTCTGAGATTGACATGGGAGATTTGGAAAAGGTCAAAGACTTTTGTGATTATAAACAAGTACTTTATAATAAGAGTATATTGCTAAATATTACATATGCTGGGACCAAATAATGTTATGTTCCTTCAATGACAAATTTTCTATTTTAGAATTAGGTATGTATATTTTATTTTATACTAATCATTTTAAAACAGTTCTAAATTTTATGGCAAGACAGGAGGCTTCATATTTTATGCATAATCTTTACTGACTTCCAAAACATCAGCAAAGAACAAATAACATTGAAACAAAAACAATCAATCAGCAACAAGCAGATAATATAATCCTACAGCAACAGTAAATATCTTGTCTTCCAGTCAGCAGGTGATGTTTTCTCTTCTCATGTAATTTAATATATATATATATATATATATATATATATATATATATATACAAAACACCGAAGAGGACTGCACTCACATACAGGACCGGGTACACATCCCATGACCCTGTAACATGCTCAGCCCTGGGTGCTCACGGGCACTCACCGGAAGATGTGCTGTCCCCAGAGTCACAGGCAGTTAACCCCAGACAGGTCTGGGTGCAAGAACCATAGGGAAATTACAAAACAAATTAATAGAACACACAGAGAAAGTCCAGCACTCACTTACAAGCTCTCAGCTAAGATTTAAAAGCAAAAATGGAAAGGTTAGTTACCACATTTGGCAAAATGGGACAAGCCCAGGTACCACATCAAGGTCCTTTCCAATACCTGGGACCCTAAAACTGCCCACAATGCAAGCTCTCAAATCCAAACAAACTGGGAACAAGGGAAGGGTGCACAGGCTTATGTAATCACCCTAGACATATACAAAACACGGAAGAGGACTGCACTCTCATACCGAACCGAATACACATCCCATGACCCTGTAACATGCTCAGCCCTGGGTGCTCACGGGCACTCACAGGAAGCTGTGCTGTCCCCAGAGTCACAGGCAGTTAACCCCAGACAGGTCTGGGTGCAAGAACCATAGGTAAATTACAAAACAAATTAATAGAACACACAGAGAAAGTCCAGCACTCACTTACAAGCTCTCAGCTAAGATTTAAAAGCAAAAATGGAAAGGTTAGTTACCGAATTTGGCCAAATGGGACAAGCCCAGGTACCACATCAAGGTCCTTTCCAATACCTGGGACCCTAAAACAGCCACACAATGCAAGCTCTCAAATCCAAACAAACTGGGAACAAGGGAAGGGTGTACAGGCTTATGTAATCATCCTAGACAGGGTGAGAAAGGACCTTGATGTGGATTGTCTTCATTCTCTTTGTATCTTTATTTGAAATGCAAGAATGTAAGTTTAGATGCCGGCCCATTTTTGGTGAACAACCTGGGTTGTCCTTTCTAATTGGTTGATAAATTCATCCACCAATAAAAAAGTGCTGTTCAGAGGCCTGAACCTAAAAACAAGCTTAGATGCCTTCTTTTTCAAATAAAGATAGCAAGAGAACAAAGAAAAAATGATAATAGGAGTAAATTAGAAAGTTGCTTAAAATTGCATGCTCCATCTGAATCACAAAATAAAAAAATTTGGGTTCAGTGTCCCTTTAATCAAAATGGAAATATTAATTCCCTTGATGTTTTAAGGGTATTCTTTTTTAATAGTATTAGTTATCATTTGTTCCCAAGTTCCACTTTTTTCTAGTGTAATTGGTATTTCAGTGCGTGCGACGGTAGCGGTCATATTCTTGAACGCTACCGCCGCACGAAAAGCTTGGGGACTCCTTTCCCATACCTTCTTAACTCAGTGCTAAATCTTGTTAAGACCCAGGCGGGTTTTTGCTAGACTTTCTTCCCGCCATCGTCAGCAGGCTTCGCCTCAGCTGTTACATTCTCCTGCTGACGATCGTGGTCGGCCTCACAGACCTAATCTTGTGACTCCTCCCTGCAGACGCGCATCAGGCTGTTGAATTGTAGCAGCATGATGCGCGCGCTGCATTAGGCTAGTGTTTCTTCTTAATTTTTCTAGGCAAGTAAAGAAAGCCTAGCTGGTAATAAAAACTATAACTTAATAAATAGTATGTATTAATTATATTTTCGAGGTAAATCATGGTTAATAGCCTTATGGTTATCTAAAGGCTGTATTAACTTTATTTTATTTAGCCTTGCAGTATTAAGGCTTAAGTATATTATATAATTTTCAATAAAATTGATCTTGAAAAGCAATATTTGTTTTCATTATCAGATTAGTAAGGCATATCTATATAGCCTTATTAGTTATATAATTTTTCTTATTTCAATTTTAATACATTATTTTTCTTTATTTTTTGCATGATGTTTTATCATGCTATCTAATAAATGTTTTCCTTATTAATTCAGTCCTTTTCTGCAGTTGCAGGTTTAATATGGAGTCCTCAGTTAAGTCCTCTTTTACCAAAGAGGAAGTTTTGGATTTGATTAATCTTACAGTGCAACAGGCCTTAGCACAGAGGGAACAACCCCCCCCCTAAAATTCCTGTTAGACAAAAATCTCCTGTGAACTCCTCCCTTTCCTCTGATTCAGAATAAGAGTGCCCTCAAGACCGTAAAAGACGGTGGCGTTTCCAATCTATTCCTCCCTCTAAAAAAGGGAAGGACCACCCCAGAGTTTGACCATAAGCTGGAAACCTTTCTGACTAGGAAAGGTAAGGATCCAAGGAAGGGACTGGAGAGATCCCTTCGTGGGGCTCAGGATAAACTCCTGGACATTTATGGCCCTTTGGCTCAGATTCTTCTTCTTGCCGACGATGCCCATCTTTCCGGTTCCTCTTTGGATCCTTCCATGGTCAGGGATTGGGCTTTTAGAGCTTTTTATTTACTGGGTAATGCCAATGTGGCTATCTCCAGTGGCTGCGTTATTACGCATTGACCACAAATTGGCTGTTCTAGCAACGTAAGAGGCATGCTCTCAAGCCAAAGGCCTATTATTTGGAGACCCCTTTCTCACTATTATGAGACATTATGTTTCGACTTTCACATCAGTTGATAAAATTCAGACCTCTCTCAGAAAGGATTTCCAACCCAGGCGGGTTTTTGCCAGGGCCGGCAGATACAGAGGTCATCTTACAGGCCACCAAAATTTTGGCCAATGCCAGTTCATGGACCTCAATCAACCTCAGTACCCACCGGGGTACTACCAACCACAATATCTGCCAGGATATCACAGAGCCATGTTCCTGTTCAGAGCCAGACTTGCGGGACCCAGACGATCGTCCTCACGAATTCCTCCGGCCCTTCCTAACGCCAACCAAGGTGAGTTCCCATCCTTCTTCCCATCTGTTGTTTGCGGGCAGACTCACCCATTTTTTCCAAAATTGGTTGTCTCTGTCTGCAGATCCCTGGGTTCTCCAAACCATTCAGGGTTTTGTCATAGATTTCATTTGCCCTCCTTTCCAATCCCAACTCCCCAATCCCTTACACCTGTCTGTGGAAGGACAGAACCTTATCAAAGAAGAAGTCTTGTCCCTCCTTTCAAAAGGAGCTATAGAACTTGTTGCACAGAACTCTCCTCCAGGTTTCCTGAGCAATCTCTTCTTGGTCTCAAAAAAATCAGGAGGTTTTCGTCCTGTCATCAACTTGAGGAACCTCAACTTTTTTGTAGTATACCGCCTCTTCAAAACGGTTGGCATCCATATGCTGAGAGTCCTCCGTTTGAACAATTGGATGGTTCATTTGGATTTGAAGGACGCCTATTTAACTGTGCCGGTGGGCCCTCTCTGTCGGAAGTATCTTCAGTTCAGATGGGCAGACCACCTTTGGCAGTTCACCTGTCTCCCTTTCGGACTCAGATCAGCCCCTTGGTGTTTTACGAAGCTTATCAAACTGGTATTACCCTGCCTCAGGGCTCAAGGATTATGTCTAGTGGTATACTTGGACGTTATTCTTCTTTTGACTCAAGACAAAGACCTGTTGCTCTCTCAGCTTCAATATGTGAGATAAGCAGAAAATGGACACAGCATCAGTCTATGCAGGGGTACACGTTCCAAGGTCCTGCCATAGACCTCAAATAAGTATCAAATCCAAAAAAGGAACAGCACTATCCATGAAATGTAATAAAAATCTTCTTTATTTGGGACATAACCAAAGCACAGCAACACGACGTTTCGGTCAAATGACCTTAATTCTCAGCTTCAAGAAATGTTCTCTCTCCTCTCCTCCCTGGGTTTTGTAATCAACAAGAATAAGTCAAACCTTTCCCATCTACAACTTGTAGAGTTTCTGGGATTTTTCATAGACGCTACCCTTGGTCATCTTCTCCTTCCTCAAGACAAGATAGACCGTATCAAAGCAGAGATACAATCAGCTCTTAGAGCCGCTTCCATCTCCATCCGCCAATTGGCGAGGATCATTGGACTCCTATCCTCTTCGATCCAGGCCATATTTCTGGCTCCTCTTTACTACCATGCCATGCAGCGGTTGAAGATTCAATTTTTTTGAGAGTTCCGTTCCTACCAACAACAGATATTTCTGACAAACGAAGTTCGATCAGAGATGTCTTGGTGGCTGCAACACATGGAGGCCTGGAATGGGAGAGCGATTTTCGGATCTTCCCCGGATTTTATTCTCTCTTCCGATGCAAGCCTTTTAGGCTGGGGTGCCTCTTGTGGTACATCCTGTACCGGCGTCCCTTGGACAGTGAAGGAATCCAACCTTCACATAAATTGCTTGGAATTATTAGCCGGCTCCTTTGCCGTTCGCAGTTTTTCGAAAAATATGACCAATTGTTACATTCTGTTACGTATGGACAACTTTTCGGCTGTCCATTATATCAACCAACTAGGTGGGACTCGCTTGAAAGCTTTGTCAGACTTAACGTCTCATTTTTATTGGTTTTGTTTGGAACGCAGGATTTATGTCTGCGCCCAATTTATTCCAGGCATTTCCAACCTAACAGCGGACTGGTTCTCTTGTCACTGGAAGGATTACAGCGACTGGATGCTGAACCGTCAAGTTTTTCTGGAGATCAATCACATCTTTGGAACCCTTTCTGTGGATCTTTTTGCATCTCGGACCAACCACCAGTTACCAAGATTTTTCAGCTGGCTCCCAGACCCAGACAGTGAAGGAGTGGACGCTATTCTGCAAGTTTGGTCTTCCCTCTGGGCTTACGCCTTCCCTCCTTTCACTCTTCTGGCGAGGACTATTTTGAGTGTACAGTGATTTAAATGTCTTCTGACGTTGATCACTCCTTGGTGGCCAGCCTAACCTTGGTTTACTCCCCTTCTGGAGATGTGTTCGGCCCCCCTCCCCTCCTTCCAAACCTCCCCAATCTCCTTGTGGACGCCCAGGATCTTTCGCATCCTCTCTTAATCCAAGGCCACTTGAACCTTCTGGCTTGGCAGATTTCAGGGGATCCTGGTCCTCCGAGGGCCTTTCGCGAGAGGCTTCCCTCCTCTTGCATGAATCTTAGGCCCCAGGTAGTAGGAAATCCTATGCTTCAGCCTGGGCAATCTGGGTTCGTTGGTGCATGGGACGGGATGTTGATCCCTTTTCTTCCTTTCCTCCCATGATTGTAAATTTTCTCACTGAACTTTTTTTGCAGGGTAAGGCTTACCGCACTATTAATAATTTTCGGACAGCTATTTCTGCGGGTCATTTCCCTTTGAAAGTGTCCCTGCGGGCAAACACCCTTTAGTCTGTCGTCTTCTTAAGGCCGTTCGTCTTAAGAATCCTCCCAAATCTCGTTATTCGAGTCTTTGGAACTTCAATCTGGTTTTATCTTTTCTTAGAGATTGGCCCAATAACTCTTTGCTTTCCCTTAAGCAATTATCTGCGAAATTGACCATGTTGCTTTGTTTGATTTCTTTTCGTCGGGTCTCTGACATCAGGGCCCTGGATGTTCATTCCATCTCTTTTTCCCCTGAAGGAATTTCCTTTTCCATTTCCCGCAGGACTAAGTCATCCTCAAAATCTTTGTTTTACCCTTATTTTCTGTCTGAACCCCAACTTTGTGTGGCCCTATGCCTTAAAGAATATTTGTCCAAGACTGAGAGTCTTCGTGGATCCTTGTCGGGCCCTCTCCTGATTTGTTCCTCCCCATGGTCCTGTCTCTTCCCCTACCTTGGCGAGATGGATTTAATGGCTTATGACGGAGGCGGGAGTTTCCTCCTCTTTTGGAGCTCACTCTGTCAGAGGAGCTGCAGCTTCCAGTGCCTTTCTGTCCGGTTGCAATCTTCAGGATTTATTATCAGCGGCAGATTGGTCTTCTGCCTCTACTTTTTCTCAGTTCTATTTTAAACTAGTTTCTCACGCATTCCAGCCTGTCCTTTCTGGGCGTTAAAAATGCATAAAATATGAAGCCTCCTGCCTAGCCTTGGTGACTAAATAATCTAGATTTTATTAAAGACAGGAGGCAAATATTTTCCATCCTCTTCCCATCCCTTTATATATTAAAAAAAAAATATGTGATGTGAATTTTATTGTTCATGTTATCCTTTGTTTTTTCCCTCAGATGTCTCCTTTTAGTGGCAGTGTTACCGCTCTCTTTGTTTATTTTTCAGTGTAAAAGGCCTCCTACCTTCCATTTTGTCACTGATATCAGACAGATCTGCGATGGATTCTTGGTGTCCGTCTCCTGTTTATCGTGAGAACTTTCTTCTGTTCGACAGCTAAAAGCGGAAGATATTTACTGTTGCTGTGGGATTATATTATCTGCTTGTTGCTGATTGGTTGTTTTTGTTTCAATGTTTTTTGTTCTTTGCTGCTGTTCTGGAAGTCAATAAAGATTATGCATAAAATTTTCGCCTCCTGTCTTTAATTTATTTAGTCACCAAGGCTATAATAATCCGAATTGTCTGTGTTCTATGTTTGATGGAGTACAAAAGTGCAGAAAGGTAATTCATAAAAATTAAATATTGACAAGAGAATCTATGTTACAACTTGTACAATATGCAACCTGCACCTGGATTTCTGCATTTTCAGAAATGTCCTGCTAAGCTGTACTCACTATGATGGTCACAATAACATCCTGATTTAGTGTATGCAGACTGCATTACAAAGAAAAGTTATTTATCACAGTCCTGCTAAAACCACAATGGCTGTGCTTCTGAAAGGCTTTATTTTAACATGGTGGTATTTTATTTTATAAAATATAAAACATTTATGAAATTAATGTTTTGCAATGGCAAGAAAAATAGGTAATAAATCAAAAATCTTTGATGTTTGACAAGTTTTGCCATAGGTATGTTTTGCTATATATTCGCTTTGTTATTATATAATTTGTTGGCATGATTACAGCTTACCAAAAGCATAGCTGTGCTTTTTGTGTTTTGTTTTGTAGACCCATTTGCAAGTTGACGCAACATTTAAAATTTGTGAAGTAGCTCTGGACTCACTTGCTTACTGGCAGTGGTGTTTAAAGGGGCACTCAAGTCAAAATTAAGCTTTAATAATTCAGATAGATTATGCAATCTTAAATAACTTTCCAATTTACTTCCATTAAAAAAAAGTGCACAATCTTTTTATAATTACACTATTTGAGTCACCAGCTTCTACTGAGCATGTACAAGATTTAATAGACATATACATATATGCATTCGTGATTGGCTGATGGCTGTCACATGATACAGGAGGAGTGGAAACGTACATAACTGTCATTTGTCAGAAAAACAATCTACTACTCAACTGAAGCTTAGATGAAGTGCTGTTGCATTGTCTTTTTATCATGCATTTGTTGCTTATGCAAATCTACTGTATTTACTTGTCCTTTAAAGTAAAGAAACAAAACAGAAGATTTCCGCTGTTACACATCTTTACTTGTGCAATTCATACAGCTTGCGTTTTTGCTCTGCTATTATATTGCACAAGTGTTAGTATTCTGCACACTACAGTCATTCATGTTGGTTATATATTTTGCTTAGCACTTTTTTAAGTGTTTTCCACAAAACGTTTTTCCAGCCGGGTGACATTATGAAGTAGCCGGGTGTAATATTTTCTAATATTATATCATTTTCTGCTATCCAAAGCACAAATTAATTGCATAATTTATAATTTAACATAAATGTAGTTAATGATAATTTGTTCAATAAAAATGTAACGTTTTTAAGCTTAATATTGGCAAAAATTTTAGCTGGGTGGTCAGTAAAATCAGCCGGGTTGTGCACCCACTATAAAGGTTCTGGGGAGAACTCTGACATTCATTTTCCTCAGGTGATGGATTTATATTAGAGCCCACACTAAAATGATTCAGGTTTAATAACACAGATGTTACTCCACCCAGGTAATGGAGTGTTTGGTTTATTTCTTTGTTATACATTTATCATATTAATTTAATACAAAGTACATTTTAATACTATTATCTATTATCTAAGTTGCTTTGTACTCTTGGTATCCTTTGTTGAAAAGTATACCTAGGTAGAATCAGGAGCAGCAATGCACTACTCGGAGCTAGCTACTGATTGGTGTCTGCACATAAATGCTTCCAGTAATTGGCTCACCCTATGTGCTCAGCTAGCTCCTAGTAGTGCATTCCTGCTGCTTCAACAAAAGATACAAAGAGAATGAAGCACATTTGATAACAGAAGTATATTGGAAAGTTGATTAAAATTTTATTTGCTTTCTGAATAATAAAAGAACATTTTTGGGTTTTCTGTCTCTTTAAGTGTTATTGGTTGCACAGGGTTAAAATAACACACTGTGCACTTGATTTGTAATTTAACCCTCTGTTGGCAATTGCATTGTTTTATTGTTTTACCTTTTTTCTTTAAATCATTTTTATTTTCTAGGTCCGAGGTAACAAAGGGGAAATTCTTTATATTTTGGATGCAACCAATCCTCGTCATTCTAATTGGTTACGCTTTGTACACGAGGCTCCATCCCAAGAACAGAAGAACTTAGCAGCCATCCAGGTCACTGAATTAAAATATGTAGAGTTCATTTTCTATGTACCATGGATTAAACATTGTCTATAATTTATGATAACAGTAATAGTTAATGACAATATAAATTATTCAGTATAAATTGATACAAACTGTATACGTATGATATTTTGTATTCCTGGAAAATGCAATACTAATTAATTATGGTAACATGGAAGTTACACATAATGTTTAATGCACCATTTCAGCCTGCATGATGTTAATGTGCATCTTCTTATACTAAAAATAGCCTTGCAGTTGTAAAAGCCTTTTCTTCAAAGTCAGCACGTTTTGTTCTAATTGAAGGCTACTTGTACAAAATTAAAGAATGTATCATCTGAGCCTTTTAGCATTATTCAGCTGAACAGCATGGGCAGTCTAAAGAAAGACAATAAATGTGATAAAAAACACTTCAAAAACAAACTCAGCTACTACCCTAATGTTACAAATACTCCTTAATACAATGCTACAGCTAGGGTGAGCGCTATTGATAGCGGTTTGATGGATTTGAATAGTATGGTCAACGCAGCCTCTAATAGGCTGTATCAAACTACCCTGCAACACTTCTATATCTCACAAAACCCTTTCTTTCTCCCTACATTCTGTTCTGTTTGATATACATATTGTTATACTTTGTCTCTAAAGGGGAAACCTATTCCTCAGCATTATGCAAGGGTACCATAAATGCATCATGCCTTTTGTAGTATTCCTTTTAATAATAATAATAATAATAATACTAATGATAATGTTGACAATTATATAAAAAAAAAATCTAAATGGTGTGTTCTTTCAGTGTCACTATAAACATCATAACCTTACTATAATTTTATATCACTAGCTAATGACTAGGGGGTAGATTTTTCATATGTCAGACGGACATGATCTGCTGTATCGGATCATGTCCGCCCAACATCACTAAATGCCGACAGCATACGCTGTCGGCATTTAACATTACACAAGCATTTCTGGTGAAATGCTTGTGCAATGACCCAGGGTGTCAATCATCCCGATCGGATCTGATTGGGATGATTGCTGTCCGCCACCTCAAAGGTGGCAGATGAGTTAAGGAGCAGCGGTCTTATGACCACTGCTTCTTAACTTAAGTTTCAGACGGACCTGAAACTTCAGGGGTAGATTGTAGCATCCGCTGCTTAATAAATCTACCCCTAGATGCGCAAAATCGTGTTTTCATAATTCATATGCACAGCAAATTAAATGATTTGAAATAATTTTGTCCAAAATGGATTTAATAACTAAACAAAATAATGAACAAAAACAAAAATGAGCTACAGTGAGAGAAAAAAATTATTTAATCCCCTGCTGATTTTGTACGTTTGTCCACTGACAAAGAAATGATCAGGCTATAATTTTAATGGTGGGTTTATATGAACAGTGAGAGACAGAATAACAACCAAAAAATCCAGAAAAAAAACGTATTTAAAAATAGTTAATAAATTGATTTGCATTTTAAAGAGTGAAATAAGTACTTGACCCCTTTGCAAAACATGACTTAGTACTTGGTGACAAAACCCTTGTTGACAATCACAGAGGTCAGAAGTTTCTTGTAGTTGGCCACCAGGTTTGCACACATCTCAGGAGGGATTTTGTCCCACTCCTCTTTGCAGATCCTCTCCAAGTCATTAAGGTTTTGAGGCTGATGTTTGGCAACTCGAACCTTCTGCTCCTTCCACAGATTTTATATGGGATTAGGTCTGGAGACTGACTAGGCTACTCCAGGACCTTAATGTGCTTCTTCTTGAGCCACTCCTTTGTTGCCTTGGCCGTGTGTTTTTGGTCATTGTTATACTGGAATACTAATCCACGACCCATTTTCAATGCCCTGGCTGGCCCCGTCCATCGTCCCTTTGATGTGGTGAAGTTGTCCTGTCCCCTTAGCAGAAAAACCCCCCCAAAGCATAATGTTTCCACCTCCATGTTTGACGGTGGGGATGGTGTTCTTGGGGTCATAGGCAGTATTCCTCCCCCTCCAAACACCGTGAGTTGAGTTAATGCCAAAGAGCTTGATTTTGGTATCATCTTACTACAACACTTTCACCCAGTTCTCCTCTGAATCATTCAGATGTTCATTGGCAAACTTCAGACGGGCCTGTACATGTGCTTTCTTGAGCAGGGGGACCTTGCGGGCGCTGCAGGATTTCAGTCCTTCACGGCGTAATGTGTTACCAATTGTTTTCTTGGTGACTATGGTTCTAGCTGCCTTGAGATCATTATCCTTCCGTGTATTTCTGGGCTGATTCCTCATCGTTCTTGTGATCATTGAAGATGAGATCTTGCATGGAGCCCCAGACCGAGGGAGATTGATAGTTATTTTGTATTTCTTCCATTTGCGAATAATCTCCCCAACTGTCTTGTAGCCCATTCCAGCCTTGAGTAGGTCTATAATCTTGTCCCTGATATCCTTGGACAGCTCTTGGTCTTGGCCATGGTGGAGAGTTTGGAATATAAATGATTAATTACTTCTGTGGACAGGTGTCTTTTATACAGGCAACAAGCTGAGATGAGGAGCACTCCCTTTTAGAGAGTGCTTTTAATCTCAGCTCGTTACCTGTATAAAAAACACCTGGGAGCCAGAAATCTTGCTGATTGATAGGGTATCAAATACTTTTTTCACTCATTAAAATGCAAATCAATTTATCAATTTTTTTTAAATGAATTTTTCTGGATTTTTGTTGTTGTTATTCTGTCTCTCACTGTTCAAATAAACCTACCATTAAAATTATAGAATGATCATTTCTTTGTCAGTGGACAAACGTACAAAATGTGTCCCCCCTATCTATTAACTGGCGCAACTAAATGTATAAATAAATGAACAAATCTTGTTCATAAGTTTGTTTATTTAATGAACACATTTTGAACAAAATTAGGTCAAATTCTTTTATTGGATTTTGCAATTGAGTTACAAATGTTACATTCTGTATTTTCGAAGAGGAGTGTGGGTTCTTGTGGAACCAGCAAAAGGGTTACATTTAATAGATTTTTATTACCTTCTTAATATGAGGAGAGTCCACGGCATTATTAATTACTGTTGGGAAATACTGAACCCGGCCACCAGGAGGAGGCAAAGACACCCCAGCCAAAGGCTTAAATACTCCCCCCACTTCCCTCATATCCCAGTCATTCTTTGCCTTTCGTCACAGGAGGTTCGCAGAGAAGTGTCAGAAGATACGGAGTAGTTCCTTATGAAGGGTATCTGCCCTTCAAAATGGGACTGGAGTTTTAAGTAGTCTTGTCAGCCTCTTAGTGAGAGCATTGACGAATGTTAGAGTCTGGAGATGCAGGGAGAGTCTTTCTGTTAACCCATCCAGACTCGTATTAACAGCTCCTAAGCAATCAGTGTTGACGAGTTTTACTGCCTGTTTTCATCACTTAAGTCCATGTCAGGTGCAATGCTACAAGACTGTCAAACTTGAGAGGCTGTGTTCCTCTTCCACAGCATAGATTCCGGTAAGATCATTTCAGTTTTTATATACTTATGATAACGCAAGAAGACAGGGTCACAGTGTGGCTCCTTTTAGCTGTGTGGAATCAAGGGGTAATATCTCCGGAGGGGGATATTGAATAGGGGGGAATTAATCACATACTTTTTTACTATGATTATGCTGCGACATGTGTGAGATGAGGCTCAGGCAGATGTTGGAACGTACAGGTTTTACTTTCGTTTTGGTAAGCTGCGCAGCCTGTGAAGGCTTGGTGCGCTTTTTACTATATCAGGGGCGGTCCTGCATTGCGCACCATGTGACTGGGTGTGGTCACACTGTTTTCCTCTTTCCTAACCGTGCGGTTTACAGGAAACAAAGCGGTTTTCTCCTGTTAAGTGTGGTCAGTCCACGGGTCATCATTACTTCTGGGATATTATCTCCTCCCCTACAGGAAGTGCAAGAGGATTCACCCAGCAGAGCTGCTATATAGCTCCTCCCCTCTACGTCACCCCCAGTCATTCTCTTGCACCCAACGAATAGATAGGATGTGTGAGAGGACTGTGGTGATTTTAATTAGTTTACTACCTTCAATCAAAAGTTTGTTATTTTATAATAGCACCGGAGTGTGTTATTCATTCTCTGGTAGAATTTGAAGAAGAATCTACCTGAGTTTTTTCTATGATTTTAGCCGGAGTAGTTAAGATCATATTGCTGTTTCTCGGCCATCTGAGGAGAGGTAAACTTCAGATCAGGGGACAGCGGGCAGATTAATCTGCAAAGAGGTATGTAGCAGTTTATTATTTTCTGACATGGAATTGATGAGAAAATCCTGCCATACCATTATAATGTAAACTCAGCCTTAAATGCAGTAGATGTAGCTGGTATCAGGCTGTCATGTATGTATATTTTACACTTCAGTATTCTGGGGAATGGTACTTCACTGGATTTATACTGTATGCATAGACTTAACCTAATTTGCAGGGACTTGCAATAGGTTTTAAATAACAATTAATTTATTGAGGTTAAACGTTTTTTTTTTTTTTTGCTGGCATGTAAAATCGTTTATTTCTCTGAGGTACTGGGTGAAAAAATGTTTTGGGCACTATTTTTCCACTTGGCAATAGTTTTGTTTAAATTAAAGCAGTTTACCGATCTCTCTCACTGTTATGTGTGAGGGGGAGGGGCCATTTTTGGCGCTTTTACTACGCATCAAAAAACTCAGTCAGAAGTTCATTTTCTTCCTGCATGATCCGGTTCATCTCTACAGAACTCAGGGATCTCCAAAGCTTGTTTTGAGGGAGGTAATCATTCACAGCAGAGCTGTGAAGATTGTAGTTGACTGTGATAAAAAACGTTTATTTGTGTATTTTTTCTGCTGTCAGGGTTAGTTATCCTTTGCTAATGGGAACAATCCTTTGCTAAAATTGTATATTTCTTACAAAGATTTGATGCTATAACTTATTTATTTTCAACTGTCATAATTTTTTCTGTGCTTCTTATAGGCATGGTTCGTTTTCACATTATTGTAAATTACTTGAAAAGCATTTCCAAGTTGCTAGTTTATTGCTAGTGTGTTAAACATGTCTGATTCAGAGGAAGATACATGTGCTATATGTGCTAATGCCAAAGTGGAGCCCAATAGAAATTTATGTACTAATTGTATTGATGTTACTTTAAATAAAAGTCAATCTGTACAAACTGAACATATTTCACCTAACAACGAGGGGAGAGTTATGCCGACTAACTCGCCTCACGTGTCAGTACCTGCATCTCCCGCTCGGGAGGTGCGTGATATTGTAGCGCCGAGTACATCTGGGCGGCCATTTCAAATCACATTACAGGATATGGCTACTGTTATGACTGAAGTTTTGGCTAAATTACCAGAACTTAGAGGCAAGCGTGATCACTCTGGGGTGAGAACAGAGTGCGCTGATAATATTAGGGCCATGTCAGACACTGCGTCACAGGTGGCAGAACATGAGGACGGAGAACTTCATTCTGTGGGTGACGGTTCTGATCCAAACAGACTGGATTCAGATATTTCAAATTTTAAATTTAAGCTGGAAAACCTCCGTGTATTACTAGGGGAGGTGTTAGCGGCTCTGAATGATTGTAACACAGTTGCAATACCAGAGAAAATGTGTAGGTTGGATAAATATTTTGCGGTACCGGCGAGTACTGATGTTTTTCCTATACCTAAGAGACTTACTGAAATTGTTACTAAGGAGTGGGATAGGCCCGGTGTGCCGTTCTCACCTCCTCCGATATTTAGAAAAATGTTTCCAATAGACGCCACCATACGGGACTTATGGCAAACGGTCCCTAAGGTGGAGGGAGCAGTTTCTACTTTAGCTAAGCGTACCACTATCCCGGTGGAGGATAGCTGTGCTTTTTCAGATCCAATGGATAAGAAATTAGAGGGTTACCTTAAGAAAATGTTTGTTCAACAAGGTTTTATATTGCAACCTCTTGCATGTATTGCGCCTGTCACGGCTGCAGCAGCATTTTGGTTTGAGTCTCTGGAAGAGACACTTCAATCATCTACACTAGATGAGATTACAGACAAACTTAAAGCCCTTAAGTTAGCTAACTCATTTATTTCAGATGCCGTAGTACATTTAACTAAACTTACGGCTAAGAATTCCGGATTTGCCATTCAGGCACGCAGAGCACTGTGGCTAAAATCCTGGTCAGCTGATGTTACTTCTAAATCTAAATTGCTTAATATACCTTTCAAAGGGCAGACCTTATTCGGGCCCGGGTTGAAAGAGATTATCGCTGACATTACAGGAGGTAAAGGCCATGCCCTGCCTCAGGACAAAGCCAAACCTAGGGCTAGACAGTCTAATTTTCGTTCCTTTCATAATTTCAAAGCAGGAACTGCATCAACTTCCTCTGCACCAAAACAGGAAGGAGCTGTTGCTCGCTACAAACAAGGCTGGAAACCTAACCAGTCCTGGAACAAGGGCAAGCAGGCCAGGAAACCTGCTGCTGCCCCTAAGACAGCATGAATCGAGGGCCCCCGATCCGGGACCGGATCTAGTAGGGGGTAGACTTTCTCTCTTCGCCCAGGCTTGGGCAAGAGATGTTCAGGATCCCTGGGCGTTAGAGATCATATCTCAGGGATACCTTCTGGACTTCAAATCCTCTCCCCCAAGAGGGAGATTTCATCTGTCAAGGTTGTCAACAAACCAAATAAAGAAAGAAGCGTTCCTACGCTGCGTACAAGATCTTGTATTAATGGGAGTGATCCATCCAGTTCCGCGGTCGGAACAAGGACAAGGGTTTTACTCAAATCTGTTTGTAGTTCCCAAAAAAGAGGGAACTTTCAGGCCAATCTTGGATTTAAAGATCCTAAACAAATTCCTAAGAGTTCCATCGTTCAAGATGGAAACTATTCGAACAATTTTGCCCATGATCCAAGAGGGTCAGTACATGACCACAGTGGATTTAAAGGATGCTTACCTTCACATACCGATTCACAGAAATCATTACCGGTATCTAAGGTTTGCCTTTCTAGACAGGCATTACCAGTTTGTAGCTCTTCCATTCGGATTGGCTACGGCTCCAAGAATCTTCACAAAGGTTCTGGGTACTCTTCTGGCGGTACTAAGACCGCGAGGAATTTCGGTAGCTCCGTACCTAGACGACATTCTGATACAAGCTTCAAGCTTTCAAACTGCCAAGTCTCATACAGAGTTAGTACTGGCATTTCTAAGGTCTCATGGATGGAAGGTGAACGAAAAGAAGAGTTCTCTCTTTCCACTCACAAGAGTTCCCTTCTTAGGGACTCTGATAGATTCTGTAGAAATGAAGATTTACCTGACAGAAGACAGGTTAACAAAGCTTCAAAATGCATGCCGTGTCCTTCATTCCATTCAACACCCGTCAGTAGCTCAATGCATGGAGGTGATCGGCTTAATGGTAGCGGCAATGGACATAGTACCTTTTGCACGCCTACATCTCAGACCGCTGCAATTGTGCATGCTAAGTCAGTGGAATGGGGATTACTCAGATTTGTCCCCCACTCTGAATCTGAATCAAGAGACCAGAAATTCTCTTCTATGGTGGCTTTATCGGCCACACCTGTCCAGGGGGATGCCATTCAGCAGGCCAGACTGGACAATTGTAACAACAGACGCCAGCCTACTAGGTTGGGGCGCTGTCTGGAATTCTCTGAAGGCTCAGGGACTATGGAATCAGGAGGAGAGTCTCCTTCCAATAAACATTCTGGAATTGAGAGCAGTTCTCAATGCCCTTCTGGCTTGGCCCCAGTTAACAACTCGGGGGTTCATCAGGTTTCAGTCGGACAACATCACGACTGTAGCTTACATAAACCATCAGGGAGGGACAAGAAGCTCCCTAGCAATGATGGAAGTATCAAAGATAATTCGCTGGGCCTCACTCTTGCCACCTGTCTGCAATCCACATCCCGGGAGTGGAGAACTGGGAGGCGGATTTCTTAAGTCGTCAGACTTTTCATCCGGGGGAGTGGGAACTTCATCCGGAGGTCTTTGCCCAGATACTTCGACGTTGGGGCAAACCAGAGATAGATCTCATGGCGTCTCGTCAGAACGCCAAGCTTCCTCGCTACGGGTCCAGATCCAGGGATCCGGGAGCGGTTCTGATAGATGCTTTGACAGCACCTTGGACCTTCGGGATGGCTTATGTGTTTCCACCCTTCCCGATGCTTCCTCGATTGATTGCCAGAATCAAACAGGAGAGAGCATCAGTGATTCTAATAGCACCTGCATGGCCACGCAGGACTTGGTATGCAGATCTAGTGGACATGTCATCCTGTCCGCCTTGGTCTCTACCTCTGAAACAGGACCTTCTGATCCAGGGTCCATTCAAACATCAAAATCTAACTTCTCTGAAGCTGACTGCTTGGAAATTGAACGCTTGATTTTATCAAAACGTGGTTTTTCTGAGCCAGTTATTGATACCTTAATACAGGCTAGGAAGCCTGTTACCAGAAGGATTTACCATAAAATATGGCGTAAATACTTATATTGGTGCAAATCCAAGAGTTACTCATGGAGTAAGGTTAGGATTCCAAGGATATTGTCTTTTCTACAAGAAGGTTTAGAAAAGGGGTTATCCGCTAGTTCTTTAAAGGGACAGATTTCAGCTCTGTCCATTCTTTTACACAAACGTCTGTCAGAAGTTCCGGACGTTCAAGCTTTTTGTCAGGCTTTAGCTAGGATCAAGCCTGTGTTTAAAACTGTTGCTCCGCCATGGAGTTTGAACTTAGTTCTTAATGTTTTACAGGGTGTTCCGTTTGAACCCCTTCATTCCATTGATATCAAGTTGTTATCTTGGAAAGTTCTGTTTTTAATGGCTATTTCCTCGGCTCGAAGAGTTTCTGAGTTATCTGCCTTACATTGTGATTCTCCTTATCTGATTTTTCATTCAGACAAGGTAGTTCTGCGTACTAAACCTGGGTTCCTACCTAAGGTGGTCACTAACAGGAATATCAATCAAGAGATTGTTGTTCCATCTTTGTGTCCTAATCCTTCCTCGAAGAAGGAACGTCTGCTACACAATCTAGATGTAGTCCGTACCCTGAAATTTTATCTACAGGCAACTAAGGATTTTCGTCAAACGTCTTCCCTGTTTGTCGTTTATTCTGGTCAGAGGAGAGGTCAAAAAGCTTCGGCTACCTCTCTCTTTTTGGCTTCGTAGCATAATACGATTAGCCTATGAGACTGCTGGACAGCAGCCTCCTGAAAGAATTACAGCTCATTCTACTAGAGCTGTGGCTTCCACTTGGGCCTTTAAGAATGAGGCTTCTGTTGAACAGATTTGCAAGGCTGCAACTTGGTCTTCTCTTCATACTTTTTCCAAATTTTCCAAATTTGACACTTTTGCTTCTTCGGAGGCTGTTTTTGGGAGAAAGGTTCTTCAGGCAGTGGTTCCCTCCGTATAAAGAGCCTGCCTGTCCCTCCCGTCATCCGTGTACTTTTGCTTTGGTATTGGTATCCCAGAAGTAATGATGACCCGTGGACTGACCACACTTAACAGGAGAAAACAAAATTTATGCTTACCTGATAAATTCATTTCTTCTGTAGTGTGGTCAGTCCACGGCCCGCCCTGTTTTTTATGGCAGGCTAAAAAATTTTTTGGATTATACTCCAGTCACCACTACACCCTTGGGCTTCTCCTTTCTCGTTGGTCCTTTGATCGAATGACTGGAGGTGACGTAGAGGGGAGGAGCTATATAGCAGCTCTGCTGGGTGAATCCTCTTGCACTTCCTGTAGGGGAGGAGATAATATCCCAGAAGTAATGATGACCCGTGGACTGACCACACTACAGGAGAAATGAATTTATCAGGTAAGCATAAATTTTGTTTTTCTCTGTTGGGCCTGAATCATAGAAGGTGGTGAGTGCCCCAGCCATTGGGGGTATAAAGGTGCCGATTTTATCTTATTATTAACAGTCTGCTTTATAAGCGTAACCTATGGAGTATTCTTACGCGTTAGAGGGTACTCCCTCTTTACCTAAGTCTAATACCGTTCTATATTGTGAAGAGGCCACGGTATACCCACCTGCTCAATTATGTTCCACATGCCTTGATAATGCAATCATATCAAAGAAGGTTAATATGTTTAGTACCACTGAGCCGTCCACCTCTGAGGAATCTCCCTTCCGTGAGGTGCGCACCCTACTGTTATCTCCCAATACACATGCAACTTCCCGTAGCACTCCTAATCCTCCTTCGGGAGAGGCCCTTTTACCGCCAGATTTTGCAGAGCAGTTGCAAACGGCAGTGTCTGCAGCCTTTAGTGCTTTACCTCGCCCTGCTAAGCGCAAGCGAAAGGTCAAATATTGCTATCCTTCCCAGGGGTCATCTGCTAGCTTGTTGGATTTATCTGATACTAGATTATCCGCTGATGAGGACATATCTGATACTTCAGAGGATGCTCTTTCTGGGTCGGAATCTGCTGCCTTTAGCCCTCCAGCTGCGTAGGAACCACACTTTAGATTTAGGATTGAACATTTACAATTTCTGCTAAAGGAAGTTTTGGCTACTTTAGAGGTCCCAGGGCCTAAATTGCCTGAGGAACCTTTAATTACTAAATTAGATAAGGTCTACGAGGACAGGGTTGTACCACAGACTTTCCTGGTTCCCGTAAAGATGGCGAACATTATTAAGAATGAATGGGAAAGACTTGGTTCTTCATTTTCCCCTTCTTCTTCCTTTAAGAAATTATTCCCTGTTCCGGACTCTCATTGGAGTTGTGGGGTTCCATCCCCAAGGTGGATGGGGCTATCTCCATGCTTGCTAAGTGCACTACTATCCCGCTTGAGGATAGTTCGTCATTTAAAGAGCCCATGGATAAGAGGATAGAAACTCTATGGGATATTTGTTTCAACCGGCAGCAGTGGTTACTGCGGTTGCTGGAGTGGCTACCTAGTGGTGCAACTCCTTATTGGAGTTGATCGAGGTCGAGAGTCCCCTCGACGTGATACAGGAAAGAATTAAAGCCTTAAGGGTAGCTAATTCTTTTATTTGTGATGCAAATATGCAAATTATTTGCCTGAATGCTAAGGCTTCAGGTTTTTCTGTTTAAGCCCGTAGGGCACTCTGGCTGAAGTCCTGGTCTGTGGACATGACTTTGAAGTCAAGACTTCTTTCCCTCCTATTTAAGGGAAAGATTATATTTGGTCCAGGCCTGGACTCTATTATCTCCATGGTTACTGGAGGCAAAGGTGTCTTTTTACCGCAGGATAAGAAGAACAAGCCTACAGGACAAGGTCCTAATTTTCATTCCTTTCTTTCGGATAAATCCCAATGTCAGCGGCCCTCCACAAAGCCCGAGTCCAAGGGACTTGGAAGCCGACTCAGTCCTGGAATCCAAATAAAACAAAAAGCCTGCCGAGACAAGGTCGTCATGTAGGGGTGGCCCCCGATCCGGCTCTGGATCTTGTAGGGGGCAGACTGTCGCTATTTTCAGATGCTTCTTTGGGGACGTGCAAGACCCATGGGTTCTGGAGGTCATCGTTTAGGGATACAGGATAGGTTTCAAGTCTCATCCACACAGTGGCAGATTCCTATTGCCAAACTGTCTTCAAGGCCAGAAAAGAGAGAAGCCTTTCTGGGGTGCGTGAAGGAACTCTCCTCCCTGGTAGTCATTGTACCGCACTTCCAGTTTATTGCACTTCCGTTTGGGCTAGCTACTGCTCCAAGAGTCTTTACGAAGGTTCTAGGAGCTGCTTGCAGTGGCCAGAACCAGAGTTATAGCAGTAGCGCCATACTTGGACGATATTCTGGTTCAAGCACCATCTTGTCGCCTGGCAGAGGACCATTCAAAAGATCTTCTTCGATCTCATGGATAGAAGATAAACTTAGAAAAGATTTCTCTTATTCCCAGTACCAGGGTGGAATTCCTGGATACTATAATAGACTCCATATCCATGAGGATATTCCTTACAGACCAGAGACGTTACAAGCTAACTTCCACTTGTCTTGCCCTCCAGACCTCCTTCAGGCCCTCTGTGGCTCGGTGTATGGAGGTGATTGGTCTCATGGTGTCCAGCATGGACATCATTGCTTTTGCCAGATTCCATCTCAGACCACTTTAGCTGTGCATGCTGAGACAGTGGAATGGTGATCATTCAGATTTCTCTGGACAACCATTCGATAGAATCGCTCTATTGGTGGCTCTGTCCAGATCACCTGTCCCAAGGGACATCCTTCTTGAGACCATCCTGGGAGATTGTGACTATGGACGCAAGTCTATCAGGATGGGGAGCTGCTTGGGGTGCCAGGAAAGCACAGTGCCTGTGGACTCAAGAGGAATCTCTTCTCCCGATCAACATTTTGCAACTTCGAGCAATCTTCAATGCTCTGAAGGCTTTGCCTCTTCTGGGTTCGTCCCAGTTTATCAGATTCCAATCAGACAACATAACCTTGGTGGCTTACATCAACCATCAGGGGGGAACAAGGAGCTCCCTAGCAATGAGGGAAGTATCTCGGATTCTGGAATGGGCATAGGCCCACAACTGCTTGCTGTCAACGATCCACATTCCGGGTGTGGACAACTGGGAAGCGGATTTCCTCAGCAAACAATACTTTCATCCGGGAGAATGGTCTCTACATCCGGAGGTCTTTGCGGAGATTTGCAACAGGTGGGGGACGCCGGAGATAGATCTCATGGGGTCCCGGCTCAATTCCAAGCTACCCAGATATGGGTGGCAGTCCAGGGATCCTCAGGCAGAGCTAATAGATGCATTAGCAGTGCCTTGGAGGTTCAATCTAATTTACATTTGTCCACCGTTACCACTTCTCCTTCGTGTAGTGGCCCACATCAAGCAGGAGAGAACTTTAGTGATACTGATTGCTCCATCGTGGCCACGAAGGATGTGGTTCGCGGACCTGGTGGGGATGTCCTCATCTCCTCCATGGAGGTTACCTTGACGCAGGGATCTTCTTACAATAAATATACCAAATATCACAAAGAAAAAAAAATGTGGAATAAATGTGATAACAAAAATCATAAAAGGAAAACCAAATAAAGTTCTGAATAAAGGATATGTCTGTGTCCTCTGGATGAGTTTTTCAGCTTGTTAGCATTCCTCAGTGAGATCCCATAAAAAAGGAAACAGAAAACTGCAACATAGTGTGAATCTGTAATGGCACTTTTGAGGAAGACAAAGCATACCTGCAAAACGTACGTCGGAACTGAACTGTTCTATATTGAGTTTTATCACGTCTCTACACTAGCCAGGACACCTGGGGGCTTAGCGCTACTGTCTTGCTACTAAAGAGGTTTTGGTTTCGGCGGTCACACTCCTGCTGATCCATTTACCTCTTTGCAAGTTTGGCGATTTGAAGCATTTATTACAGCATATCTGCTTTTGTACCCTTACATTGTGGTGTTATCAAGGCTTATGTGACGCTTTTATATATTTTAAAATAAATTTGTATCCAAGTTTTGCCTAGTGTACTGTTTTCCCATCAGTATAAAGTGGGAGTGCGCATATCCTTGAGCTTAGTGGAAAGCTCCAACAAATGTGAGTAGTCATTTGCAGGGATCTTCTGGAACAGAATCCTTTTGTTCATCAAAATCTAGATTCTCTTAGGCTGACTGTGTGGAGATTGAACGCTTAGTCTTAGCCAAGAGAGGTTTCTCTGAGAGGGTTATTGACACTCTCACTCAGGCTCGTAAGCCTGTTACTCGTCGCATCTACCATAAGGTGTGGAGAGTTTACTTGTTCTGGTGTGAAGAGCGTAGTTTCGCCTGGCATAAGGTCAAAGCTGCCAGGATTCTTTCCTTTCTCCAGGAGGGTCTGGAGATGGGCCTTTCTGCCAGTTCCCTGAGGGGACAGATTTTATCCCTTTTTGTTTTGCTTTCAAAGCTTGCAGAGCTTTCTGACGTGCAATCCTTTGTTAAAGATCAGACCTGTGTTTAGATCTAACGCTCCACCTTGGAGTTTGAATCTTGTTCTTAAGTTTTTGCAACGGGTTTTGTGTGAGCCTATGCATTCGATTGACATTAAAATGTTGTCCTGGAAGGTTCTTTTTCTATTGGCTATTGCATCGGCACACTGAGTTTCTAAAATGGCTGCCTTACAATGTGAGCCTCCCTATCTACTGTTCCACTCTGATAAGGCTGTCCTTCGTACCCGCTTGGGTTTTCTTCCTAAGGTGGTGTCTGATCGTAACATCAATCAGGAGATTGTGGTTCATTCCTTGTGTCCTAATCCTTCTTCTTCGAAGGAATGTTTACTTCTTAATCTGGATGTTGTTCGAGCTTTAAAGTTTTATCTTCAAGCTACTGAGCATTTTAGACAAACTTCTTCCTTGTTTGTTATCTACTCTAGGAAGCGTAAGGGGCTGAAGGCCTTTTCGACTTCCTTATCTTTTTGGTTGAGGAGTGTTATACGCTTAGCTTACGAGTCAGCGGGTCTTAGACCTCCTCAAAAGATTACGGCTCATTCCACTAGAGCGGTGGCTTCCTCTTGGGCCTTTAAGAACGAGGCTATGGATCAGATTTGTAAGGCGCCTACCTGGTCCTCCTTACATACTTTTTCAAAATCCTACAAATTTGACGTTTTTGCTTCGGCTGAAGCAGTTTTTAGGAGAAAGGTTTTACAGGCTGTGGTGCCCTTGGACTAGGGTCCGCATTTTCTTTTACCCCTCCCGTTATCATTCAGTGTCCTCTAGAGCTTGGGTATAGTTTTCCCAACAGTAAGGAATGATGTAGTGGACTCTCCTCATATTAAGAAGGAAAACATAAATTATGCTTACCTGATAATTTAATTTCCTTCTGTACGAGGAGAAACCTCGACCCCTGCCCGTATACTCCGATGGCTTGGACCAAAATTTAGTTTTTCTCTTCCAGGACCATTTTATACCCTGATATTTCTTCTACTGTTCCTTGTTCCCTTGGCAGAATGACTGGGATATGAGGGAAGTGCGGTGGAGTATTTAAGCCTTTGGCTGGGGTGTTTTTGCCTCCTCCTGGTGGCCAGGTTCAGTATTTCCTAACAGTAAGGAATGATGCCGTGGACACTCCTCATACAGAAGGAAATTAAATTATCAGGTAAGCATAATTTATGTTTTTTTTTAAAAAAATAAATAAAAAAATAGATAGATTAGAGGGTCATTATAGTGTAAAAAGATTATAAAGAACACTATAATGTCGCTTCAGATAGATAATACAAATTTAAACAACTCTCCAATTTACTTGTATTATCAAATTTTCTTCATTATCTTGGTATCTTTTTTTGAAGGAGCAGCAATGCACTACTAGGAGTTAGCTGAACACATCAGGTGAGCCAATGGCAAGAGGCATGCATGTGCAGCCACCAATCAGCAGTAAGCCCCAGTAGTGCATTGCTTTTCTTGAGCCTATTCAGGTATACTTTGCAATAAAGGATACCAAGAGATGGAAGCAAATTAGGTAAATTGGACATTTTAAAGTTGTTTAAAATTGCATGCTCCATATGAACCATCCAATTTTAATTTAATTTTGATTTCACTGTCTCTTTAAGAATGAATTAGTTATTGACATTTACAAGAGAAGCAGAAAGGTATTAAGTGACAGTAATTTAAACAAATATATTTACACTATGATGCCTCACTAAGAATAAGTTAACAAATAAGTAAGTTAAAGACAGTTACAAGATGAGTTTGAAATGTTTTTAGTGAAAATATTTTAAACAGAATTAGAAAATAAAATTGGTAGTTGCTTCACAAAATATTATTACAATTATAACAAGGCTAGCCTGTGACTTATTTCACTGGTTACAATGGTTTAAAGGTGGTCTAACCCAAAAAATTACCACTGCCAAGGAAAATTTATTAGTTTCCCCAAACCAATAAATTAAAACCCAGAAGCACAATTTGGCAACAACCTATCTAAAAATACAAAACTATTATATCTGTCTTTTGATATCTTAAAGGGTCAGTAAACAGTTAGTGTCAGCTTGAAAAATCAAAAGATTTAAGAGATTTTATCCCCCAAAGTTACACTTACCTCGTTTCCTCTCCACGCTCTTCTAATCAGGTCTTCTTTTGAAAAGAGGTTCACGAGCACGATATCTAATCACAGCGTGCCCAATCGCGTTATTAAACTAAATGTACCTTGTTCCCGCTACCAGACCAGAGTGGGAGTGCACTACATTTAGTTCAATATTGTGATCAGGCGCGTGATGATTAGACAGCGCGCCCGCAAACCACTTTTCAAAAGAAGACCTGATCAGAAGAGCTTGGAGAGGAAACGAGGTAAGTTTAACTTTGGGGGATAAAATCTTTTGATTTTTCAAGCTGTTGCTAAGATAATGTTACATAATTCTGCACTATGTGCAGAATTACGTAACATTGTTTTTTAAGTTTACTGTCCCTTTAAAGGGACAGTAAAGTCAAAATTAAACTTATGATTCCGACAGAGCATGAAATTTTAAATAGAGTTCCAATTTACTTATATTATACAGTTTGCTTTGTTCTCTTGGTATCCTTTAAACGCATATCCAGGTAGGCTAAGGAATGCAATGCACTAATTGAAGTTAGAAGAACACACTGGTCATTGTCAAGAGATGTGTGCAGCCACCAATCACCAGTTTGCTTTCAGTAGTGCGTTGCTGCTCCTGAGCCTACCTAGGTTTACTTTTCCACTTGATGATATAATTTAGATAGGGTCGTGCAATTTTAAATAACTTTCCATTTTACGTCTATTTTCAAATTTGCTCCATCTTGTTATCTTTTTTGTTGAAGAGCATACTTAGGTAGGCTCAATAGCAGCAGTGCACCACTGGGAGCTAGCTGGTGATTGGTGGCTGCACATATATGCCTCTTGTCATTGGCGGCTCACCCAATGTGTTTAGCAAGGTTCCAGTAGTGCATTGCTGCTTCTGAGTCTACCGTTACCAAAGGATACCATAAGAATAAAGCAAATTTGATAATAGAAGTCAATTGGAAAGTTGTTTATATTTACATGCTCTCTCAGAATCGCAAATGTATAATTTTAACATTACTGTCCCTTTAAGGTACACATTTTTGTTTCCATAATGAAAAAAACAACAATTATTCTATGGGGCCGATGTATGTGCGAGCGGACATAAGCTGTCAGCATTTATCATTGTACAAGCAGTTCTGGTGAACTGCTTGTGCAATGCCGCCCCTACAGATTCGCGGCCAATCGGCCGCTAGCAGTGGGTGTCAATCAGCCTAATCGTACACGATTGGGCGGATTGCAGACCGCAGCCTCAGGAGGAGACGTATGAGTTAAGAGGCAGCGGTCTTAAGACCGCTGCTTCTTAACTCCTGTTTCCGGCGAGCCTGAAGGCTAGTGCGGAAACAGAGACATTGGGGCCTATACATAACTTGTTTAATCGGCCCCTAAGTTTTAGTTTCTGCTTATATAAAATATTCACAATAAACTGTTTGCACACACAATTAGAGTTTTGTATGTACAGTTTAAATAATGAATACAGTATAGAATAACTGGGTATGTTATTGACTATGTTTATAATTTCAAATAAGATTATTGTCCTAAATTATCCTGTGACACTAGGCTATCTCAATATAACAGACATAAATGGAAGAAACTCATACAGAAACAAAAGGCATTTTAATAAGCTACTTATTTGAATTTACATATTACAAATCTATTTGCTTTCTCTATAACTACAAAGGAAGATTAACTTGTATTACAATAAAAGTTGTGAAAAGGAGCTTGAATTTGTGTCAAGGTTACTCTAAGGACAGAATTAGGCTGACGGATGATTTAATTGTTGTAGAAAATAATCTTTCTTTCAAGGTAAACACTCCATTCTGAGGGAGAAATTAAAGAAGAAGAACAATCTAATAAACTTTTCTGACGATATAGGTTAAATATTCAACTAGTTTTCTATCTAAAGGAGAGTCCACGGCTTCATTCATTACTTTTGGGAAATAAGAACCTGGCCACCAGGAGGAGGCAAAGACACCCCAGCCAAAGGCTTAAATACCTCCCCCACTTCCCTCATCCCCCAGTCATTCTTTGCCTTTCGTCATAGGAGGATGGCAGAGAAGTGCCGAAGATTTTGAGTAGTCTCTTATGGAGGGTAGTACTCTTCGGAAAGGGACTGGAGTTTTAAGTAGTCCTGTCAGCCTCTCAGTGAGAGCCTGGATGAAAGTAAGAGTCCGGAGATGCAGGGAGAGTCTTTCTGCGAAACTATCCCGACTCATATTAACAGCTCCACAAGCAATCAGCGTTGACGAGTTTCGCTGCCTGCTTTCTGCACTGAAGTCCATGTCAAGAGTGATGCTTCTACCTGTCACACTTGAAGGGCCGTGTTCCTGTTCCACGGCGTTGATTCTGGTAAGATCGTTTCATTTTTTATACATAACACAGAATAACACAGAAGACAGGGTCACAGTGTGGTGCCTTTATCTTATGGAATCAATGGTTAATATTCCTAGTGAGGAGATTATTGAACGGGGGGTTTATACATAATATTGTTTATTGTGTTATTTCTGTGTTATGTGCGAGATGTGGCTCTGGTAATGGTGGAACTTCAGGTTAACTTTTGGTGCGTTTTCTCCTTAGTGCAGGTGTGGTCCTGCGAGGCATCCGAGGTGACCGTGTGTGAGTTTTCAATTCCTCTGTTGATCAGCAGCATAGGAGATGAAGCGGTTTCTGTAGTCCGGGTCATAGGAGGTGGTGAGTGCCCCGGCCATGGGAGGTATAAAGGTGCCTGTTTTTTAAGCTAGTCTAGTCCATAATAAAAGCGCAAGCTATGGAGGACTCTTGACGCATTAGAGGGATCTCCCTCTTTAACAAAGTCTCATTCCTGTGCTTATTGTGAGGAGGTTCTTGTAGATCAGCCTGCTCAACTATGTTCCACATGCCTTGATAAAGTTGCGACATCTAAAACTAAGGGGATGTCTAGTACTACTGAGCCATCCACCTCTGAGGGCTCCCCGTCCCGTAAGGTGCGTTCCCTGCTTTTATCTACGAATGCACATGCAGCGCCCCAGGGTCCAACCATTACTCCTACGGGAGAGATTCATTGGCCGTCAGATTTTGCGGATCAACTGCAAACGGCAGTATCGAAAGTTATCCATTCCTTACCACGTTCTGCTAAGCGCAAGCGTAGGGCGTATCATGGCGGCCTGGCCCAGGGGATGTCTACGCCTATGGAAATATCAGAGGCGTTATACGATGACGAGACCCACTCCGACTCTTTGGAGGAGGCTCCTTCTGGGTCGGAGTCCGTGCCATCTCATCCTCCGGCTGCGGAGGAGCCTGACTTTAGGTTTAGGATGGAGAATTTGCGCTTTTACTAAAGCAAATGCTTGCTACTTTGGAGGTCCTGGAACCGAAGCTTCCGGAGCAACCTTCAATTCCTAAGCTTGATAAGGTATACGAGGACAGGGTGGTGCCTCAGACCTTTCCGGTTCCTGTTAAGATGGCTAATATTATTAAGAATGAATGGGAGCGATCAGGTTCTTCCTTTTCCCCTTCTTCTTCCCTTAAGAAACTGTTCCCCGTTCCGGACTCTCAGCTCGAGCTGTGGGGGACTGTCCCTAAGGTGGATGGTACCATCTCTATGCTCGCAAAGCGGACGACTATTCCTCTTGAGGATAGTTCGTCGTTTAAAGAGCCCATGGATAAAAAGTTGGAAAACATGTTAAGAAAAATTTTTCAACATACGGGGTTTGTTTTTCAACCGACAGCGGCTGTAGCTGCGGTTGCCAGAGCTGCAACATATTGGTGTGAATCCCTGTGTGATATGGTCGAGAGGGAGACTTCCATCTACGAGATACAGGATAAGATTAAGGTGTTGAAGGTCGCCAATTCTTTCATTTATGACTACAATATGCAAATTATTCGCCTGAACACAAAGCTTTCAGGATTCTCTGTTTTAGCTCGCAGGGCTCTGTGGCTAAAGTCTTGGTCTGCGGAAATGACCTCTAAGTCGAGGCTGTTGTCCCTGCCTTTTCAAGGAAAGATTCTGTTTGGTCTAGGATTGGATTCGATCATATCTACGGTTACGGGAGGCAAGGGAGTTTTCCTACCACAGGATAAGAAAGCTAAGCCTAAGGGATCTACTTTTCGTCACTTTCGTGTGGACAAGGCCCAGCGCCAGCAACGCGCCGCGAAAGCTGATCATTCCAAGGGAACTTGGAAGCCTGCTCAGTCTTGGAACAAGTCCAAGCATAACAAGAAGCCCACTGAGACAAAATCGGCATAAAGGGGCGGCCCCCGACTGGTCCCAGGACCAAGTCGGGGGAAGATTGTCTCTCTTCTCCGAAGCCTGGTTGCAGGTCGTTCAGGACCCTTGGGTTCTGGAGGTTGTTGCACAGGGTTACAGGATAGGATTCATAACTCATCCGCCCAGGGGCAGATTCCTCCTGTCAAACCTGTCTACAAGACCGGAAAAGAGAGCGGCCTTTCTAGAATTTGTAAGGGATCTCTCCTCTCTAGGTGTTATCGTACCAGTACTCCAAGCAGAAAGGGGTCTAGGGTACTATTCAAATCTTTTTGTGGTTCCAAAGAAGGAGGGCATGTTCCGCCCGATTCTGAAACTAAAGTGTTTAAACAAGTTTCTGGCTGTTCCATTGTCCAAAATGGAAACAATTGGATCTATTCTGCCCCGAGTTTAAGAGGGGCAGTTCATGACGACAATAGACTTGAAGGATCCTTACCTTCATGTTCCAATTCACAGGGACCACTTCAAGTTCCTAAGATTTGCGTTTCTGGACCAACACTCCCAGTTTGTGGCCCTTCCCTTCGGCCTGGTGACGGCCCCGAGGGTCTTCACGAAGGTTCTGGGGGCGCTTCTTGCAGTAACCAGATCCAGGGGTATTGCTGTGGTGCCCTATTTGGACGACATCCTAGTACAGGCGCCGTCGTTCAGCCTTGCAGAGGATCGTTCGAGGGCTCTTCTTTTATTGCTCCAGTCTCACGGTTGGAAGATCAACTCAGGAAAGAGTTCCCTGATTCCCAGCAACAGAGTGGAGTTCCTGGGCATGATAATAGACTCTATGTCCATGAAAATATTTCTCACAGATCAACGATGCAGGAAGATTGTGCCCACCTGTCTTGCCCTTCAGTCTTTCTCAAGCCCTTCGGTGGCTAAGTGTATGGAGATGATCCGGCTCATGGTTTCCAGCATAGACGTCATCCCTTTCTCCAGGTTCCATCTCAGACCTCTTCAATTGTGCATGTTGAGACAGTGCAATGGCGATCATTCAGATCCATCACAGCGGATATCCATGGATGCTCGGACCAGGGACTCCCTATATTGGTGGATCCGTCTGGAGCATCTTTCCTGAGACCGTCCTGGGAGATTGTGACCACGGATGCGAGTCTGGCAGGATGGGAAGCTGTTTGGGGTGCCAGAATGGCACAAGGAAAATGGACTCGAGAGGAGTCTCTTCTTCCGATCAAAATTCTGGAACTTCAAGCAATCTACAATGCTCTGAGGGCGTGGCCTCCTTTGGGGTTGTTCAGCTTCATCAGATTCCACACCAACAACATTATCTCGGTGGCTTACATCAACCACCAGGGGGGACGAGGAGCTCCCTAGCAATGAGGGAGGTGTCTCGAAATTTTGGAGAGGGGGCGGAGTCCCACAGCTGCTCGCTCTCAGCTATCCACAACTGGGAAGTGGACTTTCTCAGCAGGCAATCCTTCCATCCGGGGAATGGTCTTTTCACCCTGATGTGTTTGCGAAGATTTGTCTCAGATGGGGAACGCCGGAGATAGATCTCATGCCGTCCAGACTCAATTGCAAGCTACCCCGATACGGGTCGAGGAATCCCAGAGCTGATAGATGCCCAAGTGGTGCCTTGGGGATTCAGCCTAGCTTAAATTTTTCACCGTTACCACTTCTATCTCGTGTAGTGGCACGCATCAAGCAGGAGCGAGCTTCGGCCATCCTGATTCCTCCTTCGTGGCCGCAGAGGACTTGGTTTGCAGATCTGGTGGAGATGTTATCCTCTCCACTATGGAGGTAACCCTATCCCGGGGATCTGCTGGAACAGGGTCCCTTTCAACTTCAAAATCTCGTTTCTCTGAGGCTGACTGCGAGGAGATTGAACGCTTAGTCTTAGCCAAGAGAGGTTTTTCTGAAAGTGTGATTGACACTCTAGTTCAGGCAAGAAAGCCAGTCACTCGTCGCATCTACCATAAGGTGTGGAGGACTTGCTTGTCCTGGTGTGAGAAACACAGATATCCTTGGCACAAGGTGAAGGTATCCAGGATTCTGTATTTTCTCCAAGAAGGTTGGGAGAAAGGTCTTGCCGCTACTTCCTTAAAGGGACAGATTTCAACTTTATCAGTCTTGTTGCACAGGAGACCCTCTGAGCTTCCTGACATTCAATCTTTTGTTCAGGCTCTGTCTAGAATCAGACCTGTCTTTAGGCAGTCTGCTCCCCCATGGAGCTTAAACTTGGTCCTTAAGGTATTGCAAAAGGTTCCATTTGGGCCTATGCATTCTATTGACATTAAGATTCTGTCCTGGAAGGTTCTCTTTCTGTTGGCCATTGCATCGGCATGCAGAGTATCTGAGCTGGCTACCTTGCAATTCAAGTCTTCTAATCTGGTCTTTCATGCGGATAAGGCTGTTCTTCGCACCGGTTTGAGGTTTCTTACCAAGGTGGTGTCTAACCGTAACATCAATCAGGAAATAATTGTTACTTCTTTGTGTCCTAACCCTTCTTCTTCTAAGGAGAGGTTACTTAATAATCTGGATGTGGTTCGGGCCTTAAAGTTCTATCTACAGGCTACGAAGGATTTCAGACAGTCTACATCTCTTTTTGTGGTGTATTCCGGGAAGCGTAAGGGGCAGAGGGCCTCTTCTACTTCTTTGTCCTTTTGGTTGAAGAGCTTGATTCGCTTGGCCTATGAGACAGCGGGACATAAGCCTCCTCAGAGGATCACGGCTCATTCAACTAGAGCTGTGGCTTCGTCTTGGGCCTTCAAGAATGAGGCCTCTATGGAGCAGATTTGTAAGACAGCTACCTGGTCCTCCTTACACACTTTTACAAAGTTTTACAAATTTGACGTATTTGCTTCTGCGGAAGCTGTTTTTGGGAGAAAGGTTTTACAGGCTGTAGTGCCCTCAGATTAGGGTCCGCCTTTTTACCCTCCCGGTTTCATTCAGTGTCCTCTAAAGCTTGGGTATATGTTTCCCAAAAGTAATGAATTTGCCTCCTCCTGGTGGCCAGTTTTTTATTTCCCAAAAGTAATGAATGAAGCCGTGGACTCTCTTTCCCACGATGGAAATAAAATGATCAGGTAAGCATAATTTATGTTTTTTCTCTCATCAACTTGGTTTGGTTCTCAGATACACCTTAGTTATTATTACTATAACAGGGGAGGACTGGCAACTTTTGGCCCAGGGGCAAGTACTACCTAGTGACCCAAGCTTATCAACACACCTCTTTTAAAATACTATAGTTGATATCACAAAAAATAAATAAATATCTGTTGGGCACTGCACCTTCTGCACTGCCCCTGATTCTTACCACCTGAGTCATGGGGAAAGAAAAAGAATTGTCAAAGGATCTGTGGGAAAAAGGTAGTTGAACTGTATAAAACAGCATATAAAAAAATATCCAAGGAATTGAGAATGCAAATCAGCAGTGTTCAAACTCTAATCAAGAAGTGGAAATTGAGGCGTTCTGTTTGATAACATACTGCATTCATCTTGCCATCAATTCTGACCAAATTTCCTGTGCCTTTGTAGCTTACACATCCCCAAAACATCAGCGATCCACCTGTACCTTTCATCATAGGCCTTGTTGACTCCTCTCCAAATATAGCGTTTATGGTTGTGGCCAAAAAGCTCAATTTTGGTCTCATCACTCCAAATGACTTTTTGCCAGAAGGTTTGAGGCTTGTCTCTGTGCTGTTTGGCGTATTGTAAGCAGGATACTTTGTGGCATTTGCATCGTAATGGCTTTCTTCTGGCGACTCAACTAAGCAGCCCATCTTTCTCCAAGTGCCTCCTTATTGTGCATCTTGAAACAGCCACACCACATGTCCTGTATTTCACCTGAAGTTATTTGTGGGTTTTTCTTTGCATCCCAAACAAATTTCCTGGCCGTTGTGGCTGAAATTTTAGTTGGTCTACCTGACCGTGGTTTGGTTTCAATAGAACCCCTCATTTTCCACTTCTTTATTAGAGTTTGAACACTGCTGATTTGCATTCTCAATTCTTTGGATATCTTTTTATATCCCTTTCCTGTTTTATACAGTTTAACTACCTGTTTCCACAGATCCTTTGACAATTCTTTTGCTTTCCTCATGACTCAGAATCCAGAATCGTCAGTGCAGCACTGGATGAAAGATGCAAGGGTCTGTCTGGAGTCCAGAAACTCATTGATCTTTTTATACACACACACTAATTACAAGAACACAGATCACAGGTGAGGATGGTTACCTTTAATAGTCATTCAAACCCCTATGTGTCAACTTGTGTGAATGTTATCAGGCCAAAATCACCAGGGTATGTAAACTTTTGATCAGGGTCATTTGGGTAGTTCCTGTTGTCATTATGATTTAAAAAGAGTAAACACAGTTGATTTATAATAAATGGCTTCAGCCAAACACTAACCATGAGTGAAAGCACAGTTTTTGTGTTATCATATTCTCTGAAAAATGGCCAAGAAATCATAAATTCTGCCAGGGTATGTAAACTTATGAGCACAACTGTATGTCTATATATGTGTCCACATGTATTTATGTGTTTATATGTGTATATATGTCTCTTTAGAAATGTATATGTATGTATGTATGTCTATGTTAAATCCCTTTGCCTTCAAAGAATGAAGAGTTTGTGAGCCGGACTCTCATTAAATAAAATATAACTTTAATTGAAAAGTAGATAAAACATTCACAGCATGGAGAGCTGAGTAGTAGTCAACAAAACCATTAAAGCTTACGTGTTTCGCCCTTAGCCGCAATCATAGCTTAATGGCATACAACCCAACTGCCTAATTTATATCCCTTTTCCTGACTTTTTTTTCTAACATCTGAGACCTCATATCTTTGAGCCTTTATAACTTTTGTGTGCAATATATTTTTCATATAATTTGTATTAGATGGTGTTATTATGAGTGTAAATGTAATTGGTAATGTATTTTTGATGTGTTTTGTGACACTTTTTAGTTTTGCAAAACAGTTAACCAGAGCTCTTGAGGACACGGTAATCATTCGAGTGTAAATTGCGATTGCGCTGGAGCGTGTTTACTTTAATCTCGTTACACCAGCGGTAAACCCCTTATCATTTGCGCGCAAACGTTAGAGCTCCACTCGTAATCTGACCCTTTGGAGGTTATGGTGATTTGCTATTTCTAATTTGATTTTAATGTATTTTTGAGTGAATTATATATAGATTTTTATTGATTTTATATCAAAGTGATAGTAAATGATCAAGTATTGCTTTAAATATCATGTAAAATTATTATTAAACAGACATTGTTTTATTTTATTTTAAAAAAAAAAACTTAATTATTTTTATTTATTTTAATAAGCTTACATTTCTTGAGTACCTTGCCTGTCCACCTCAACAGTGTTTTTTATTTTATTTTATTTTTTTATTGAGGCCGCTCATCCAATCATAAGTGTTGCCACACGGCTCGTAAAGATAAATGTATGTAATGCTTCCTAAACCAAGGAGACAGTGGGGCATATGTATCAAGCTCCGAAAGGAGCTTGATGCCCCATATTTCTGGTCGAGCCTGCAGGCTCACCAGAAACAGCAGTTATGAAGCAGCGGTCACAAAGACCGCTGCTCCATAACCTGTCCGCCTGCTCTGAGCAGGCAGACACACATCGCCGGAAATCAACCCGATCGAGTACGATCGGGTTGATTGACACCCCGTCTGCAGGGGGCGGCGTTGCACCAGCAGCTCTTGTGAGCTGCTGGTGCAATGCTGAATACGGCGAGCGTATTACTCACCATATTCAGCGAAGTCTGGCGGACCTGATTCGCACTGTCGGATCAGGTCCGCCAGACTTTGATAACTTGGGGCCAGTGTGTCCATTGGCAGTGGTACATGAATTAAAAGAATAATTATGTAGTTGTAAACAGTGAATCGGAAATCCATCTTCATTTCACTGTTTACTTGGACCAGCTAGTGCATGATGGAGAGATATTGGAGGGGCAGAGTGCACGCAATAGTTTCAACGTATAGAGTGGTTGGGACCACTATACATCACTATTATTATTATTATTATCGGTTATACAGATTTCGCAGCGCTACACTACAGAAGAGGGTGTCAGATATCACAAAAGGTGAGAAAAAACAAGAGGATAGCTATAGTAAGAATCAGTAAAAAACTAACATTAAGGACATATCAGTGGTGAGGATGCTTCTGTCAGCCGCTAAAAATAAAGCTAGTGTGAAGTTTCATTTCAATAAAACTCCAAATTTAAAATGAAATCCAGGTACCCACCTTTAACATAATAACATTTCTCCAGCCCAAGTGTGCATTATCAGATTTTTTTATTCAAAGATGGAGGGACATTCTGTCTGCTTCCAACAGGATTTATTATTATTATTATTATTATTATTGTTATTATTATTATCATCATTATCAGTTATTTGTAGAGCGCCAACAGATACTGCAGCACTAAGATGTTGAATAAAGAAACTTATATTTGTAGGTCAATGTCAGTGGATAGTTCAAGAGTAAAATGAATGGGAATAAATCAAAAGAGCAGCCAAGGGTTTGTTCTATTATATTGACTGCCTGGACACAATATAGGGATTTCTACCACACAATCCCACCAGATGTGAATAAGGGATCCCTCTCTGCCCCACCCACTCCAACATTCTTCTACCAAGGGATAGATAGAATGGAGATGAGAAGGAGTGAGGTACCATCTAATTAATAATTTTACATTTGTTTCAATTGCAGAAAACTGAATTGAGACGTCTTTTATTGAAATATATTTTTTCATTGGTCCATTTAGATTGATAAGTTAAATTCAGATTCCCAAGAAATAGTATAGGAAGAGAGAGATTGGGCAGACTAGCCAGATTTTATAGTAGATGCAAGTGCGTTTGTGGCCTTACCATATTCTTCTGATTAGATAAATAAGAAGAAATGTTGTAATTGAAAAGGTAAATAAATGTCAGCAAATGTTGTAAGGGAATTACAACTAAGAACTAGTACAATAGGGGCATGAGTTATAATACTATCAATATATAACCATTTCATGAGTTTATGGTAAATATAGGCCTTGTTGTCTAATAACGGGTTTAATGGTGATGCACCGTGATGGAATTGCGTAAGGGAAGGATATTGGTGAAGGAACATCCTAGACTGTGAGGGTCTGTAATATCAAAGGGTTAGGGGTTATGTTACAATGTCATTGTTGTTTATTCCCTCAGATATATTGATATATTGATTTTAAACATTTTTGTAGGGAAAGTAGGAAAGACTATCGCAGGGATAAATGGGGCACTCTGGAAAATATACATAATTTTTGGTCAAATTACCTTGATGGCAGCAATTTTGCCCAAGAACAAAAGAACAAAAGACCTAATTAGGCTAGCGATGAGGAAAGGGCTGGCTAGACAGTGTGCTGAGGGAGGGATATATTAAACAAAAGATTTCTAATTTTATTGAATCTTAAAGTATATTATTATGGGTACTGGCCTGGTCACTCAATTTAATAGGTAGCAGTTACAATGGATTCAACAAAGATTACCAAGATAAAGGGCCATATTACAAGGGGAGTGCTAATTTATCGCAGCCTTGTAAATGGTCAAATTCGCCGGTTTACAGGTGCGCAATAAATAATCAGCAATTACAAGATCAGACCTCTGGTTAATTTTCAAAAAGTGCCCCAATTGATTCCAAACTTTAGTGTTTTTTTCTATAATTTAAAAAAATAGCATCTTTAATTAAAAAAATGTGGCATGAAACAGTTTTATGGGATTAAATGTGGTGGGTGTGGGGTGTTACATTGTGGTCTATGGGGACTGTGTGTTCCCAGTAAATATATATGTATATGCTTGTATACTTATATATTTATTGATTAATTTGTGAATATACACATATTAACACACACACACACACATATATATATATATATATATATATATACACACACACAAGCATATCTATACTATAATTGTGTTTTTAATGTGCTTGTCGCCGTCGTCAGTTGTGCATGCATCCTCAAAAGAATGTTGATTGCGCGAGGCAGTCAAAAGAATGTTGGCTGTGCGCACAGCTAAAATAATCCATCTGGATGCAGGTGAATTCTTTCACCATCCTGCCATTTTCGGAATCCACCTGGATGCAGCGGAGGCAAAAAAAGGATTAAGAATAAAAACACGTAACCGCACGAAATATTAGTGAAAAAAATGCGTAACCGCCCGCACAAAATAACAAAAAAACCTAACCACCCGCAAGAAATAGTAAAAAAAACACCTAAACCGCCAACCTCCACATCGCAAAATAATAAAGTAATTAACCCCTAATCTGCAAATTAAACAACACAAACAACATAATTAAAGTATTAACCCTAAACCGCCAACCCCCACATCGCAATAAACCTAATAAACCCATTAACCCCTAAACCGCCAACCCCCACATCGCAATAAACCCAATTAACCTAATAACCCTTAAACCGCCAACAACCCACATTGCAATAAACCTAATTAACCTATTATCCCCTTACCGCCAGACCTCCACATCACAATAAACCTAATTAACCTATAAACTCCTAAACCGCCAATCCCCCACAATGCAAATAACTAATTTAATAACTAAGCCCCCTAACCTAACACCCCCTAAATTAACCCCAATTACATAAAATAAAAAAAATACTAAGTTTCAATTAAAATAAAAAAGCCTAACATTAATTTAAAAATAAAACCTAACATTAAATTACAAAAAATTAATCTAAAATTACAAAAAATAAAAAAAGTCTAAAATTACAGAAAATATAAACAAATAAACAAAATGATTAAAATTAAAAATTTAAACCTAATCCCTAGGAAAATAAAAAGCCCCCCAAAATAAAAACACCCCCTAATCTAAACTAAACTACCAATAGCTCTTAAAAGGGCCTTTTGTAGGGCATTGCTCTAAGTTAAACAGCTCTTTTACATGTAAAAAATACTAAGTCCCCCCCAAACAGTAAAAATCCACCAAACCCCCAAAATAAAAAAAAAACCTAACACTTAATAAACCTAAAGGGGCATTTGTATGGACATTGTCCTTTAAAGGGCATTCAGCTCTTTTATAGCCCAAAAACCCTAATCTAAAAAAAAAGCCACCCCAAAAAAATAAAAATAAAAGCCTAAGACTAAGCCCCAAATAGGTACTCACCATTCCTGAAGTCCGGCAGTGAAGGTCTTCTACCAGGCTGCTCCATCATCTTCTATCTTCATCCGGAGTGAAGGCAGCACGGAGCAGTCTTCTACTATGCGTAGTGGCGGTCTTCGATAGCGTCAATCCTCAACGGCGGGGAGGCTCCTCTTCATGTGATCGTCTGCCGCACACTGAAGATTGAATGCAAGGTACCCCATATTTATTGGAGTACCTGGCATTCCTATTGGCTGAAATTTTGAAATCAGCCAATAGGATGAGAGCTACTGAAATCTTATTGGCTGATTTGAACAGCCAATAGGATTTCAGTAGCTCTAATCCTATTGGCTAGTTTCACAATTTCAGCCAATAGGAATGCAAGGTACCCCAATTTGAATGCTGTACCTTCTATTCAATTTTTAGTGTATGACAGAGATCAGATGAAAAGGAGCCTCCACACCGCTGAGGACCGCCTCTCTGAATCTGCGCATCGGGGAAGACCTCTCCGCACCTCCGTGCCGTCTTCGCTCTGGATGGAGATAAAAGATGATGGGGCCAACTGGAAGAAGACCTTCACCACCGGACTTCAGGAACGGTGAATAACTATTTGGGGCTTACTCTTATGTTTTATTTTTATTATTTTTGGGGGTGGCTTTTTTTTTTTTTAGATTAGGGTTTTTTGGTCTGTAAAAGAGCTGATTGCCCTTTTAAGGGCAATGCCCATACAAATGCCCGTTCAGGGGCAATGGGTAGCTTATTTTTTTTAAACTTATTTTTTTTATTTTGGGGGGTGGGTTGTTTTACTGTTAGGGGGTAATTGGTAATTTTTTTAGGTAAAAGAGCTGTTTAACTTAGGGTAATGCCCTACAAAAGCCCTATTATTGGTAATTTAGTATTAGATTAGGGGGTGTTTTTATTTTGGGGGGGATTTTTTATTTTTATAGGGGTTTTAGTTTATTTTTTATTTTGGATAGCTTTGTTTATTTTTTTCTGTAATTTAATTTTTTTTATTTTTTGTAAAATTAGTTTTGGGGTGTGTATTTTTTTTTAAATAAACTGCCCACTGGGCATGCTTATCTCCTAGTACATATATATTTATATTTGCTGGCCATCGCTGTGCGACTTACCCCATTCGCTGCGCTAGCTGTCATGCCGTGTCTGACGGTGTGAGAACGAGGCTCCTATTGGAGTCTATGGAAGCGCTCTCTCTTCAATGCATAGCTTCCGTGCAATGCGAAAGAGAGGTTGTGCTTGCATTGCACCTCATTTGTAATGCCAGTGCACATTTGCGTGTGCTGTTATTACTAAGTTGAGCTCAACTATCGCTTTTGCAGAAGCTATATTTTTCGCTCAATTTGTAATCTAACCCAAAATGTCTAACTTTATTATCACAATTAAAAAAGCCATCATAGCCCAGTACCATACAGAAAGACAGGTGTGTAGGACTGAAATTCAGCCTAGTTGGTATTATGCCCTTAAAGATAATTTTATTTACAATACATATAACCTTAAAGGGATATGAAACTCAAAAAAAACTCATTTTGGAAATTAGAGCATTCAATTTTAAACAACTTCTATTATCAATGTTTATTAATTATTTTTGTATCTCATATAACTGTAGTGAAAATATTATAACAGCTTGGCAAATTTATGTCAAAAGTTATTTATATCCAAATTAGGGGGCAGCCAAGTCGTAAAAAATGTGTTTTCTTCATTAATTAGTTAAGTAAAGGCACGTTAAACCATAGGTCATGATTACTTGTTAATGCAATTAAATGTGTATTTGCAAATGATGTAACACATTTACCACTGTTATTGTTTCTTCAGCTTCTTATTTGTACTAATTTACATTTTCTTCTAACATTTAGGAAGGAGAGAACATTTTCTATCTCGCTATTGATGACATTGAAACAGATACAGAACTGCTTATTGGTTACCTAGATAGTGATATGGAGGAAGCTGAAGAAGAAAATGCAGATGTAACTAATAATGTAGTTAGCAAGGAGGAAGATGAAAGCACAAAAGAAGCCCAGCAACCTGGGGTTAAAGGTAAAAAGGGAACGATTACAATCTTACTATTGTGTCCATGATATTGTACGTACAGGTGAAACTCGAAAAATTAGAATATCGTGCAAAAGTTCATTTATTTCACTAATGAAACCTAAATGGTGAAACTAATATATGAGATAGACTCATTACATGCAAAACAAGATAGTTCAAGCCGTGATTTGTCATAATTGTGATGAATATGGCTTACAGCTCATGAAAACCCCAAATCCACAATCTCAGAAAATTAGAATATTACATGCAATCAATAAAACAAGGATTGTACATAGAACAATATCGGACCTCTGAAAAGTATAAGCATGCATACTGTATGTACTCAGTACTTGGTTTGGGCCCCTTTTGCAGCAATTACTGCCTCAATGTGGCGTGGCATGGAAGCTATCAGCCTGTGGCACTGCTGAGGTGTTATGGAAGACCAGGATGCTTCAATAGCGGCCTTCAGCTCTTCTGCATTGTTCTGTCTCATGTCCTCATCTTTCTTTTGGCAATGCCCCATAGATTCTCTATGGGGTTCAGGTCAGGCGAGTTTGCTAGCCAATCAAGCAGAGTAATCCCACGGTCATTGAACCAGGTTTTGGTGCTTTTGGCAGTGTGGGCAGGTGCCAAGTCCTTCTGGAAAATGAAGTCAGCATCCCCATAGAGTTTGTCTGCGGAAGGAAGCATGAAGTGCTCCAAAATCTCCTGGTAGACGGCTGCGTTGACCCTAGACTTAATGAAGCACAGTGGACCAACACCAGCAGATGACATGGCTCCCCAAATCAACACAGACTGTGGAAACTTCACACTGGACTTCAAGCATCTTGCAGTGTGTGCCTCTCCATTCTTCCTCCATACTCTGGGTCCTTGGTTTCCAAATGAGATGCAAAATTTGCTCTCATCAGAAAAGAGGACTTTGGACCACTGAGCAACAGACCAGATCTGTTTTTCTTTAGCCCAGGTAAGACGCTTCTGACGTTGTTTATTGTTCAGGAGTGGCTTGACAAGCGGAATACGACATTTGAAGCCCATGTCCAGGATCCGTCTGTGTGTGGTGGTTCTTGATGAACTGATTCCAGCCTCAGTCCACTCCTTGTGAAAGTCCCTAACACTTTTGAATGGCCTTTTCCTGACAATCCTCATCAAGGCTGCGGTCATCCCTGCTGCTTGTGCACCTTTTTCTTCCACACTTTTTCCTTCCACATAACTTTCTATTAATGTGCTTTGATACAGCACTTTGGGAACATCCAATTTATTTTGCAATTACCTTTTGAGGCCTTATGGAGGATTTCAATGATGGTTTTCTGCACAACTGTCAGGTCAGCAGTCTTTACCATGATTGTGATTCCTACTGAACCAGACTGAGAGACCATTTAAAGGCTCAGGAACCATTTGCATGTATTATGGCTTAAGTTGCTGATTAGAGTGGGACAATTTGAGCCTAGAATATTGCACCTTTTCACAATAATCTAATTTTCTGAGATTGTGGATTTGGGGTTTTCATGAGCTGTAAGCCATAATCATCACAATTATGACAAATCACGGCTTGAACTATCTTGCTTTGCATGTAATCTCATATATTAGTTTCACCTTTTAGGTTGCATTAGTGAAATAAATGAACTTTTGCACGATATTCCAATTTTTTGAGTTTCACCTGGTGTTAAGGGCTGAGATTAGCTTTATCATTAGGGATTGGGTAGAAGACAGGGCTAGAGTTTGGGTTAAATACTTTGATTAGCATTACTATTAGGGAGTGGATGGAGTTTAGTGTTAGGTTTATGTTTAAGGACTGACATTAGGGCTAGAGATTAGGATATGGTGTAGTTTAGGGCTATGATATGGGTTTAGTACTGGGATTAGCATTAGTATTAGTGAGTGGGTGGAGGTTAGTGCTAGGTTTAGGTTTAAGGACTGGCACTAGGGTTAGAGATCAGCATTGGGTGCAGTTTAGGGCTATGGTTTAGGGTTAAAGACTATGATTAGCTTTAGCGTTGGGGATTGGGTGTATTTTAGAGCTAGGGTTAAGGAATGGGATTAGCTTTAGCATTATTGATTGGGTGTATTTTATAGTTAGGGTTTAGGGTTAAAGACTGAGATTAATTTTAGCATTAGGGTTTGGTTGTAGTTTAGCGCTAGAGTTAAGGAATGGGATTTGCTTTAGCGTTAGGGATAGGGCATATTTTAGAGTTAGGGTTTAGGGTTAAAGACTGGGATTTGCTTTAGCATTAGGGAGTGGGTGGAGTCTAGTGATAGGTGTAGGTTTAAGGACTGTCAGGGCTAGAGTTAGGCACTGGGTGCCGTTTAGGGCTAGAGTTTGAGTTAAGGAATGGGATTAGCATTAGTATTAGGGAGTGCGTGGAGGTGTAGGTTTAGGGCTGGTATAAGAGCTAGAGTTAGGCACTGGGTGCAGTTTCAGGGCTAGGGTTTGAGTTAAGGACAGGAATCAGCATTAGCTTTTGGGAGTAGGTGAAGGTTAGTGCTAGGTGTAAGTTTAGGGACTGGCATTAGGGCGAGAGTTAGACACTGAGTGCTGTTTAGAGATAGGGTTTGGGTTAAGGACTGGGATTAGCATTAGCGTTTGGAAGTGTGTGAAGGTTAGTGCTAGGTGTAGGTTTAGGGCTGGCATAAGGGCTAGATTTAGGCACTGGGTGCAGTTTAGGATTTGGGTTAAGGACTGGGATTAGCGTTAGCATTAGGAGTGTGTGAAAGTTATTGCTAAGTATAAGTTTAGGGCTGGCATTAGGGCTAGAGTTAGGCACTGGGTGGAGTTTAGGGTTTGGGTTAAGGACTGTAATTAACTTTTTGGAGTGGGTGGAGTTTAGTGCT